>NW_010194134.1:14251-35205 GCF_000695765.1 Mesitornis unicolor | reverse complement strand
ACGTGTAAATAAAGGAATCGTTCTCACACCTTGAAGTTTCCATTTTTTGACTGGTAGTGATTACTGATCGTTGTGCTCAAGGGGATTTTTAGGCTATAAAACTTCTAGGCTGTAAAACTATTCACTGCAGCTCATCAGGTATGATGCAAGCTGCTTCTCCTTTCAGAAAAATGTTTCAAAGTGGCTGAGGTTCAGTCCCTCTGGTTGTTCAGACAGTTGGCAGTCATACAAGACAACACACTCCACAAAGTGCTGAGTGCAGGAGTAGCCTCTCCTAGTGTGATACACGATCTTTCAATACTCCTTAATTTTATTTTAGACATGCTTATTATGTGCCGCGTGTGATCTTTTAACCCCTACAGGGTGCCTTGCACTAGTTGGAGCCTTTTATTGATCCGGAAAATGATATTAAGTTAAATGGAGAATATCATTCTATCTTTTCTTGACAGTTTAATATTTACCTACTTCTGTTTGGGGATTCTAAACATCAAGAGAAGGGAGGCACTGGGTGTGATCTCAGGGGATATAATTTGGGGTAATGGGGATTAAAAAGAAAAATCAGGATGGATATCATCAGTTAGTAAGTGACATCAAGTAGGTTATAAAAACTTATGCCATGAGATATTACTTTAAATGAAGAAAAATCCAAACACTTTTAAGTGGATGCCAGTATGTGTGTAAGTCTTTTTTTGGTTTGTTTTGTTTTGTTACATCAATGTGCTTTTAAATACATGTTTACAACACCCTTTCAAACAGAAAAGTTTCAAAGGCAGACCAGTAGAGGAGACCAATGTGGGAAAGAGACTCAGAGTAATAATTGTGCTGTAACTGCTCTTTTATTTTCGTTAGCTGTCAGAATTACACCTTTGATTTGTTTCCAGTAAAGCAGCAGCGTGAGAAGCTGCTGTTGGCACAACTGTCACCTTGTATTCGGATTTTGCTTCTAAGCAGTCTTTTCAGTTCCTCTGTGTTTTGGCTTGGAGTTTCTCATGTTATTTCTCAACATATAAAAATACATCTATAATACGAATGGATGAATATGGATCTTGCTGATCATAGTATCATGCCCTAAATGCAGAATTTTGTGAAAGAGGAAGATTTTAATCTCCTCTCCTTCCTATATTAGCCTGAATCATTAAAAATTTGCTTTTTGCCCTTCAGCAGCTGATTCTCCTTTTCCTTTTCTCTAGGTCAATGGCAGAGACCTGAAGGATTTGCGGCACAAGGATGCTGTGGAACTGTTCAGGAATGCAGGCTGTGAGGTATCTCTGAAAATTCAGCGCAGGGTATGTTTTACCTGTTTCTTAGGGTTATTCTGACTCAGTTTAGACTCGTTTCTGCGATTGATAGCGCTCTATTTCATGAGGCAGAAGAATACCATGTTCAGGTGCTCCGTATGAATTATGGATATAAAGATTTTGTTTGAACTGTGGCCTTCTGTAGTTGACCACGGATGTAATCATCCGTGCATCACTTGTTTATAACAGTATCAGTGAAGAGGTGAGGTTGGAGAAGTCCCTAGGTCTTTGTTTTGCTGGAGTATGCAACGTTTCCTCACAGATCTCATTTCTCAGAGGCAAATGTTTGTCTGTGAAGACAGAATCTCAGGTTCTCCAGTTTTGTTTCACAGGCCAAAATCTTACTGGAGACAGAAGTGTCCTGTTACTTCAGAGGTCATCACTCATGTTAGTGTTGAGATGCGTGTGGGCTGCTATAGTTTAAATATACTGGCACATTTTGGTTGTATAGAAAGTGAGAAATCCTTAATGCACTGTTGTAATTTAAACATCCCTGGCTAGCATTGAAGTTGACAAAGGAAATGCTGATCAGCCTGAAGCATGCTGCTGGGGAGAGGTGGGTTGAGGCCCCTTTTCTACTCCCTTAATAAAAATAAATCTTCTGAACTGGTATACAGGGCAGGTAGGTAAACAAGAAAGAACTAGTGATGCCCTTTTCCTGGCAAAGGCACTAGGAAGTGGTGTGGTGGAATGTGCATCAAGGGGTGGCAGGGTATGCGCCTGTCACAGCTTGTGCTGTGTGAGACGTCCCCTGGTGTTACAGGCCTAGTTTACAAAGCGGCAGAGAAACACGAGGGAGCCAGGTAGGGACTGGGTACCCCGCAGTAAGGCTCAGTCCATCCAAACCCGTTCTAACTCTCCCATAGCATGGACTGTACAGGTACCTGGGGAAACCATCTTGCACGTCCTTACAGAGCCACCTGGTCCTGACACAGAACTGGGGGCTCTTCTGTGCTGGGCTCTGACACAAATGCTTTTTTTTTTTCCCTCATAGTTGCAGCCACAAAATGGCCCTGTGGGTCATCGAGGCGATGGAGAATCAGGTGGGCTTCCTCTAGCAGCCATTCTGGTGCCAGGCCTGGCGCTTGCTGCAGCAGCGGTCTGGATCTTGCTGAGGTATCGACAGCGGATGTGAAGAGTTCACGTTCTGGATATCACTGCGTATTTTACACAGCTATGATGTAATTTAAAGATAGAGAATCAACGATCTTGTCACAGACTGATGTCAAAAAGGATCATTGCCTATCGTAAAGCTGCTGCTGATGTTCTTTATCTGTTGATTTTGTTGCAGGGTAGATGGAAGCAGAGAGGAAAAGGGGAAGGGAGATCACTGTGTTCATGTATAGAGTGGGATAGCTGGGTTTTTTGGTTTTTTTACTAGTCTGAGGGGTTTTGCCACCCCCCTCTATTTTGCACCATGAACTTTCAAACGCACTCATCTATTCCATGTTTTAAGATGTGACTTTTGGTTAAAGGGAGTGGGGTTTGGGGTGGTTTTGAATCAAAAACATTTACTAGAGGCTTTGCCTTGTTTCCACTGAATTTTTCTTGAAACTAACAATCGCTGTCTGAACCATGAATAAAGAGAAGCAATGCGGAGGATATATTATTTTTTTTCCATTGCATTGTTGTTGGTTATTGCTAAATAAATGCCTTAAGAAAAATGTTTTAAATCTAATCTGTGGTTTCACAGGTAAAATCATCAGTGTAGCTGCTGATTGAACAGTAATACACAGTATTGGTGGGGTATTCTACCAGTTCTGGAAAGACAGAAGATAGCCTGCTGCTAGAAAAAGACTTTGATTGTCAGAATGACTGCTCATTCTTGGGTCAGAGTTGTAAAGGAAAGCTCTCCACAAAACGCTATCATGCTGGAGAGGGACAAGCAGACAATTGAATCACAGGGATAAGCACAGGCAAGAGATTTGGGCATGCTGAAGCTGCAGAGGAGTCTTTACATTAGTAATGAAGCAATAGTCCCTCCATCCGTCGGGTGGGTTGAAGCCTGCACCTCTCAGGTTCAAGGTTTGGGGGTTATTTTTTTGCATGGGGAATTCTTCAGTAGCAGCTAACTTGCTCTTTGCAGTCAGGAAATCCTATAATGATTGAAAGGGAGAAGCTGAGAGCAAGCTGGGATCATCCTGGCTATTGTTTGTGAAGACTGCTGTGATGTTCAGGAGAAAGAGTGGCAGCTGTAAGCCAGGGTAAGGCTTAGCAAGTAAAACCAAAGGGAGAGACCCTTGCTCTGGAAAGCGTGTTGCTGCATTTACCTGCAGGGTCTCATCTCCACAGTGGGATTTTTTAAATGGCCCAGCTGATGTGAGCTCTGTGGGGTAAGACCTGTTTCTCTTGTCTCCAAGAAATCAATGTGTTTTGTTGTTTTTGTAGAAGAAAAGCGAAATGCATGGTCTGGTCTGTATGATGCCAAAAAAAAAAAATCACATATGCAATATATGTATTCAAACAAAGAAAACTGGTGTCTCAGTGCTTTACTTATCTCTGTTCTTTATTATTCTAGCAGGGTATCGCTGATGTATTTGAACTTGTTGTGTGTTTGCTCAGGGCTGTTTTCCTGCCGTGTGCTGGAGATAGAAATGCTATGCTTTTACACATGATGTTCCTAAATCACCATGGAGCTTCAGAGCACTCGGAGCACATGAAATCTTGCTTTTGCCTATAAACTACTCCAGTGTAAGGGGAAACGGAAACATGAGGAATTTTGCTCAATGCTCTTAGGGGACTTTGGGAACAGCCTTGAGGTTTGGTGAACGTATGTTGGTGTTGGGTGGCCTGGGCTGGTGCATGCAGTGACTTCCTTGGCCTGCAAACCAGGCCTGATAGCAGAAGGGCTGCTGTTCGGACAGATCCTTGCCGATGCAGCATGAGCCAGCTTGCTTGTCTGCGACCCGCTCTGAATATTTGGCTGTGGTGGCCATGTGGAGCACACGTGTATTAAGACGGATGATAAGAAGTTGATGCTGTTGTATCACAGCCATCAGAATAAAGAACAGTAAGACAAAGGTCTGTCTGGGACAAACGTCCTGTTAGCTCTTGCCTGAGTGGAGTCTCTGTGAGGGAGTGTGTGGAACAGACTAGGAGGATGAGGATTTGCAGAAGGGAGTAGTTAGTTTTACTCGTTTCCCATTGAAGTAAACAGAGGAGCAAAGCCTTTGGTTGGTTGTTTTATTTTGTTTTGTTTTTTACCTTTCAGCTTTGAGCTTTCGATCCTGTTCAGATATGATTGCCATCTGTGTTGGACGCAGTTTATTACAGAGGGAGAGTTATATCCAATGCCCAGATAATTGAGGTGACTTACTGAGCAAGAAAAGGCCCTTCTGTTGCATAGCGTTGCTTTGGATTTCTTTTCACAATCATTTTAATACCACAGCATTAACTCAGTGGCTTTTCCAGAAGTATGAATAGTAATTTTTGCTTGGAATTCAAACCATCCAGTCTAAGTCTCAGGAAAACCTTTCTGCATCTGCTGCCTTCAAGCCAGTGCCTGAGGAGTGCCAGACAATCCCTTCTCCAACCCCCGGCCACCTCTTGTTGCATCTATTGACAAAATCCTTGTGGAAAACACACCTCAGCCTGGAACTCTCCTGTAAGCTGTGGCTCATAGGACTTTCTCTCAGCAGCTGGACTGTCTCACCTAAACTTTGTGAATTTTCCAAAGCCTTTTCCACCCTGTGGTTTCTGTAGCCCTGAGTTTCATCTTTACACTTTACTTTCCTCATTGTGGAGGAAAACAGCACAGTTTCTAAATGCAAGCAATCGGAGAGAATTTTAGCTTTTGTTACAACTTAAATCTTGGTTTTGGAAACAAGATAAGTTGAAGTCTTGAAGACAACCATGAGCATCCTAACTGTAATTTAAAAGTTTGGTGTTTTTTAAGAACCCATTTTCCATTAACACTGAGGGCAGCTGAAACTTTTCAGTCCCCTTGTTTCTCTCCCATTCTTACCTGTTCCCTCCACCTTACTGTGACCTTACTGACCTGCTGAAGCCTGGATTTTCATATCCATCGTTGAAAGACAAATCCATCTAGTTTGACTTCCTGTATTCTAGTCATTTGTGTCTCACAGAGCCTCCTGAGTTGTATGTGCTAATAATACGTATTGGACTTAGGCAGAAGAGTGAGAAAGAGCAGCCAGACTTGATGTGAAGATAGGAAGGTGCACTACTTCTGCCACTTTTAAATTAAAACGAACTAGAAAAGAGTGTGTGGGAAGGAAAGGTGCCTTGCTTTCAGTTTGCCTTTAGCTTCCAGCAACTGGTTTGTTAGGTTGCTCTGTGCTAGATTAAAGAGACCTCTAATAACCGATAGTCCCTGCCTGTGAGGGGATTTCTGTGTTGTAATTGCCTAACCTCTCACTTTATTTTTAAGAAATGAAGCCAACTGAGCCCTTTAAGTGTCTCAGTGTAAGTTACTTTCTCTCTTGGAGTAGTTGATGTGGCTTTCTGCACTCTTTTCAGTGTTTTTGTATTTCTTGGTAAAACCCAGACACCCTTACCAAGTGTTGAGCATGCCGATGCCATAAACTAGTTGTCTTCCATAACATTTTTGTCTCTAAACTCTTCTATTATTTTTGGAGAAGGTGTGGACACATGCAAAACAAATCTAAGCCAACTCCTAAGAGCTGGCTTTTCTTAAATAACTTTGACAAAGTTATTATATCTTAGAAGTGGTATACAGCTTTCCCCCTTTTCATTTGCTTTCTCAAGTGCCCTTAAGGAATCTGTAAACCACAGAATAAACACCATTGCCACATGAGAGGTAAATTCTCTTAATTCCAGTGTGTAGATCAAAAGAGCAATCCCTTCCAGTCACAGTGTGACACTAGAAACGAATGTTAAGTACCTGTCTATTCTGACTTCTAAATCCTCATCCATACCCAGATGTGACCTGCGTGGTGTGGGTGAAGGTGCCTGACTTTGCATTTTGTTGAATGACTGCATCTCCTGTGTGAATTGGCTGAGCACACTGCCAGGCCCAGGTTACTCCTCCTCCCTGCCTTGTCTGCTATAGTATTTACCAGTCCACTATATTTAGCAGTACTGGTTTTGTCTTCTGCCAGATCATTGGTGAAAATACTGGATGGAGTTTGGTGCAGAGGCAACTTCCCTCCATGGATATGGTGTCCTGATTATTGGACTCTTTGTCTGTTTAATGGATGTATTTGATAATGTATAGCATTGGTTTAAAAACAAACAAGTATTGGCATGTTGCATGGTGCTAAGTAGGTTACATCTGAATGGTCAGTAAACATCATCTGTTCTCTTGCTGGCAGAAGCTGATACAAGGATATTAAGCAGGTCAGGTGAGGTGCATGAGCCAGTCTTCCTCCCCTCCTCTTTCCTAATTTATCGGTGTGGGTTTTACCTCTGGAAGTGATTTTCCTCTACTCAGGTCAAAGGAAAGAGCAGGTAATTAACTGATAGGACAGTGTCCCACAGGTTGGGGCCCAAAGGTAAGGGTTATGTGGAGAAATCTGAAGGAGGGCCTTAACTATGCCCTTGTTTTCCTTCTGATTAGGTTTAGGCAGACTCATGCTGCATCCACGCTGCCGTGCTTGGTATGTGTCCTCTGGAGCTCTGCTCTGTCTTTCCCCACGTGCAGCTGAGGAGGACTCCAGGCCTTTCAGAGCTTCCTTGAAGAAGGATGCATGTATGATGAGGATGGGCACTGCTTTAAATGACTCAAAATGGCTTTCCTTCTCAGATTTGAGAGCTATTGTCCTTACTGCTGCAGCTGTAACTGATTGGAGGCAAACTTCACTGTAGAGCGAGCTCTATTTCTCCTGCCTGGCTGCCAAAACCAGCTTCCCTAGGCTGGCACCCTTAGTAAAGAAGAGCAACTGTTCTAAGTATGCTAGGTAATTATTCAGAGTGGCAGGTGAATGACTGGAAATTCACTGGACAAGCCTTCATCCTTGCGTTTGTGTCCAAGACTTCTGGCCATGTCTCCCTTTGGAAAGTTCTCTTCCCTCGCATCCCCCTTCACCACTTCTCAGCAGCCCAGCATTTGTGCCTGGCTTGCATTTTTTGCTGTGACACAAAAGAAATTGTTGTAGAAAAATTGCTGCTTTTGCTTCTGTGTCAGCAGATCCTGCTATTTGTTAATTCAACTGTGTTCCTTTAGTTGCTCTGAGCTAGCTGTCAGACTTCCTGTTACTTATTCCTTTTCTCTTCCCTTTGGGAATGAATGTTGGCACTTAGTTCTGCGACCACCCTTGTTCTGGCTGGTTTAGGTGTTGGATGGATCACCAGAACACGAAGCATGAGCGTATTTTCCTCTGAAGTAGTGGAGGCTGTACAGTTAGAGCAGTAAGAGGCTCTGTTCAGCTTTGAACTGAGCCCAGAGAAGCCCTAAGAGCTTCACTCTGTGGTTATGTGGACACTAGAAGCTCTTGCTGAGTATCAGTATTTTAAGCAGGATAGTCCAGGCTCTACAGAAAAAAAGGCTGGATTCCAGTTTTGGGAAAGTCTCTGAAGACCTGTGTTGATGCCATGACAGCTCCCAGCTCCAGGCTTGCCTTTTTAAATTGACACGTGTCTGTCCCGCCTTTCCAAATTCTTGGTTGTGGTGGTGCTGGGAGAAAGGATGTTTCCAGTTAGTGTGTGGCAGTCCCTATTAGAGCTGCTGTGAGTTCAGTGGGCAGGATGGGCAGATGACTATGTACCCACCTCTTGGGAAAGTGCAGCAGAAGGGCAGTTTATGCTAAGCATGTCATTCTTCTGCTAGGACTGAGTATTTCCAGAGAAAGAAGAAAGTTTAGCAAAGGCAAGCGGAGTTTTGGAAAGCTGGCTACCAACATCTCCGGGAAAGTTTTTGGGAGGGACTTAGAGTGGATAAGAAAAGAAGGGCTGAAGAAAACCTGTTTGTTCTTATTCATTATTAGGATGTTGAGATTCTGGAGCGTGTTCAGAGCAGAGCCACAAGGATGGTGAGGGCTCTGGAGAACAAGCCTGATGAGGAGCGGCTGAGGGAACTGGGCTTGTTTAGCCTGGAGAAGAGAAGGCTGAGGGGAGACCTCATCACCACCTACAACTGCCTCAAGGGAGCTTGTGGAGAGGTGGGTGCTGGGCTCTTCTCCCAGGTGATGGGGGATAGAACAAGGGGAAACGGCACCAAGCTGTGCCAAGGGAGGTTCAGGTTAGAGATAAGGAGGAAGTTCTTGACTGAGAGGGTCGTCAGAAGCTGGCACAGGCTGCCCAGGGAGGTGGTGGAGTCACCATCCCTGGATGTGTTTAAAGAGCGGGTAGATGAGGTACTTAAGGATATGGTTTAGGGGGTAGACAGGAGCGGTTGGACATGATGATCTCTCTTTTCCAACCGAGCGATTCTATGATTCTGTGATTCATAGAAAGTGTGTTTATAAAGAAAAGGAAATGAGGTTTAAAAGAAGTGATGGCTGAACCCGGTTCAGTAGGGCTGCTTGGGGAGCACAGCTTGGACTGGCTGATTTAAACACAGCATTTTCTGGGAATGGAGAGGCAGCAGTGTAAGGTACAAGCCATGCTGTTTTTTCATCTTTGACACAGCCACCTGCTTCAGTTACTTTAGTCTAACTAGTAATAAGCACTTGATGAACCATTAGAGCTGCTCTGGATGTTAATAACATTCATGCAAATAGACTAGAAGCTGTGTTTCCCTGAATCACTTTAAATGTAGAGTTCATAGATGGTTTTCAAGGGAGATGGCTGGCATTAGTTGAAGGACATCAAGCTGTTAAATGGGAAATTGTCCAAGTTCTGTGATTCTGTGGTTACTTAACATTCATCAGTGCAGGAAAATGCTTGGGTTCTTAAAGGTGCTTTTCAAATCTGGAATGATTGAGGTACTAACAGTCTGGTGTTAGAAGTTGTTAGCATGGGGGTTCCCAGGTGGAACTGCAGACCGTATGAAAGAAGTTACTTGCTTAAGTAGTGAAATATTTGCTGTGTCACTTAAGTACATAGGCTGTATGGGAGTCAAAATGTAACACATGAAATAGTGGGGTCACAGTTACCCCAAATGCTTTTTTGCATTCTGTGCTCCTCAGCATGTTTTGATAAACTTCTAAATCACTGAAACAATGAAACATGGAAAGAAAGGGGATAAAAGAATTGCAGTATTTAGGGCTTCTTTAACATCCTTCTTTCTAAACAGAAAGTATAGTACAGAGTTTGGGAATATAGCTCAGAAATTTAATTTTAAAAGGTAAGTAGTAATCCATGATCATGTAGATTCTTTTTTTTCTTTCATTGTGTAAATAATGCTCTTCAGAAGTGTTTCTAGTGAATTTAGAGAAGACTTTAGGCAGCTCTGCTTATGCTTCTCCACAGACCGTTGTCAACTGACGCACAAAAAGGCATGCTGGTCACACACTTGAATGGCAAAGGTAGAATCACAGGATGGTTTGGGTTGGAAGGGACCTTAAAGATCATCTGGCCCAGCCCCTGCCATGGGCAGGGACACCTCCACCAGCCCAGGTTGCTCAAAGCCCCATCCAACCTGGCCTTGAACACCTCCAGGGAGGGGGCATCCACAGCTTCTCTGGGCAACCTGGGCCAGTGTCTCACTACTCTCAGAGTAAATAATTCATTCCTAATACCTGATTTAAATCTACCCTCTTTCAGTTTAAAACCATTATTTCTTGTCCTATCACTACACACCCTTGTAAAAAGTCCATCTCCAGTTTTCTTGTGGGCTCCTTTCAGGTACTGGAAGGTTGCTATAAGGTCTCCCTGGAGCCTTCTCTTCTCCACACTGGACAACCCCAACTCTCTCAGCCTGTCTTCATAGGAGAGGTGCTCCAGCTCTCTGATCATTTTTGTGGCCTCCTCTGGACTCACTTCAACAGCTCGATGTCCATTCTATGTGGGGGGTCCCACAACTGGACGCAGTATCCAGGTGGGGTCTCACCAGAGCAGAGAGAGGGGCAGAATCACCTCCCTCACCCTGCTGGCCATGCTTCTTTTCATGCAGCCCAGGATGGGGTTGGTTTCTGGGCTGCGAGTGCACATTGTTGGCTCATGTTGAGCTTCTCATCAACCAGTGCCCCAAGTCCTTCTCCTTGGCACTGCTCTCAATAATAAATAACACTTTTGGCTGTAAAGTGCTCTTATACAAGGGATGTATTCTTGGCTTTGCTATGTTGGGGTCTCGTAGGAAGGGAGCAGAAATCAGGTAGGAAGTAAGGCCAGCAAAGGCACAGGGGTCTTGCCACTTCTGCAGAGAAATTTCAGTCTTGGGTCATTTTTCTTACACTGCAGTGGTACCAGCTTTGCCAGTTAACTATAAACCACTGAGGAAGTGTTGCATGGACATTGTCAAGGAATCTGATCAAAACTGTTAACTCCCTTCTAATTGTAATTTAAAGGGAGTGTTTTAATCTGTACTGAAATTATATAGCACGGTGGTTTATGGACTCCAACTGCATTTTGCTCAGTGGTTGAAACAGGACTTCAGATGTTCCTGTGTGAACGTTTAGGCGTGCTGGGATGAGGAGGAAAAAGCCATCCCATTTTGTATTCAAGTTCTCCCTGCTTGGCAAGCTTTAATTAATCTCTCCTTGAACTGCTGGTATGTGCCATGTTGGCTACTGAATTTGTTTGTAGTGTGTAAATACTTATACAAATCCTAAACAGAGGATGTAAGCGCACTGATCAGCTGAATGAGAATGTGTGATTTTGAAGCTGGCATCCTGGGCTGGATGAGAAGGGGTGGTTGTAGGGCAGAGAGGTTCTCCTGCCCCTCTGCTCTGCCCTGCCCTGCTCACACCACAGCTGCAATCTTGTGTCCAGTGCTGGGCCCTCAGCTCCAGAAGGACAGGAACTGCTTGAAAGAGTCCAGCAGGGCCACAAAGATGCTGCAGGGAGTGGAGCATCTCCTGCTGAGGAGCGGCTGAGGGAGCTGGGGCTCTTGAGCTTGGAGCAGAGGAGACTGAGGGGTGCCCTCATTCCTGGGGATCCATTGGGAAAGGGCAGTGTCAGGAGGAAGGAGCCAGGCTCTGCTCTGGGATGGCCAATGCCAGGACAAGGGGCAATGGTCCCAAGCTGGAGCACAGGAGGCTCAAGATGAAGATGAGGACAAACTTTGTGAGTGTGAGGGTTATGGAGCATGGCCCAGGCTGCCCAGAGAGGTTGTGGAGTCTCCTTGTGTGGAGACACCCAAAGCCCTGGCCGTGTTCCTGTGTGACTGCTCTGGTGATCCTGCTCTGGCAGGGGTTGCACTGGGGGAGCTTTCCAGGTCTCTTCCCACTCCTCATATTCTGTGATTCTGTGCTATGGAGCTGGAAAATAAAACCAAACACAATCCAGTACATGGACTTCTGTAGTTGTGGTTAAAAAAAGAATAAAAGTATAGTAAAAATGTTGCTTCAGGGAAACCACTGTACTCTGCTACTGTAAGTGCTGTTTTAAATGCTGGTGTCATAACATGTATGGAGGAACTCAATGTGAGCATGGAGATGTGGGCTGGACGTGAAAGACACTGGTTATAAAAGATTGGCTGGAGAGGGAGAAGGGTTTGGGTAACATCAAGGGCTCAACAGTTGTTGCTAAAGGAGGAGGTCTGGGCCACCACTTGTGAAACCACTGGTAATGGCATATTTCTGTCATTTTAAAATTGCCCTGGCAAATTCTTCCTGATGGGTACTATTTCCGTGGTGTAGCCCCCGTACTTTTATACTTGATATACTTTTTCTGAACATGTTTTTAAGTGTGTGGTAAAGTAGGGATGAAAAAATAAATGAAGTAATACTGTGCACACACAGAAATGACCTATCTATACAGTCCCTGCCTATTGGAGGTATAATCACTGAGCATGAGTGATTCATTAGCAGTTCTCAGTTCACTGGTTCCCACGGTGGCAATATCAAATCAGTGCAGTGTTCTTGGATACGATCAGTGGCTAAAATGAACAAACAGGTCGATGGTGGTTGTTTTATGGGGAAAGGTCAGACAAACGTTCCTGCAAGCTGGGAAGCGTGAATGCTAAGAAGAATGTGGAGCAGGGAAGATGAGGGATTAATGCAAATGACATGTTGTCGCAGATGGTGAAAGAGATGAGTCAGACTCGGATGTGTTAATGGCTGTTACTGATGAAGGAACTCTTTCTCAAACAGTTGTTAGTATGGTTAAAGCTTATCATTTGGGGGCCTGTGTGTTTATCCCCAGGCTTTAACAACACAGGCTGTTCAAGAGCTGATGCTCATAGCCACTTGTTCACAGCTGCTCGCACACATGGCTGCGTGGAGAGGGTCTCCAGCAAGATGATCTGAGCCAGAAGCAGTGACTGGCTGTATTGTTTTCCCTTGGCTAAGAGGATACATGTCCATTATTGAAATAACCTTAAGGGAGCAGGAAGAGGGCAAAAGAATGGAGAGCTTTAATGTTTTACCCAGCGTATCTTCAGCTTTGCAAACCAGAATAAGTGGCACGTTAGAAGTGTCTATTCATACACATCAGGAGGAAAATCTGCCTGTCAGTGGAGTTATCTGAGTCAAAGAAAGAGGCTGTTCTTCTTGCCTTTCACTTCTTTCACTGTCTAAATTGTGTTTCCCCCTTTTTAGAAGTGGCTGCATTGGTTGTTCTTCTTTCAGGATGATAATAACGAACTTTTCCATAGGAGGAGCAACTCCAAATCTGGGAACTGGGTCCAAATGTCATATAAGTTCAAATAGACATAGCTGGAGTTGTTCAGTTGTTCACTTGTTGTTCAGAGTGGAGACTTTGGAAAGCTTATCTACGTGGACAGTGCCACAGCTCTCCAAGCAATGGTTCAGAGACACCGACTACATTCTAGGACTTTATCCAAATCGCCGCTGGTTTTTTGACTTGCAAAGCTTCTGCTGAAGCCCTGCCTTGTCTCTGAATGGAATGGATGGACCTTGACACAGATAACTTTGCCTCTGCTCAGCTGTCGCAAAAGGTGCCTCGGATGCTTATGAAAGCTCAGGGAAAGGCACAAGTGTCTTGCACCAATGAAGATTTGCTCTCAAGTGCGCTGCTGAAGCCCTGCCTTGTCTCTGAATGGAAGGGATGGACCTTCACACAGATAACTTTGCCTCTGCTCAGCTGTCACAAAAGGTGCCTCAGATGCCTATGAAAGCTCAGGGAAAGGCACAACTGTCCTGCACCAATGAAGATCTGCTCTTCAGTGCAAAGATATTTGGCTGTGTCTCATAGCATATGTATCTGGCCACAAATCCTGCTACGACAGTATTCCTGGCGTACAGAATTCATGGAAGAGTCATCAATATGAAGTATATTTAAGTGCTCTTTAGCCCATTAGTAGCACAAGCTATAGAAACACACCATGAACATCTAGAGATTTTGATGTCTTCTGAAGCCAAATTCTTGCCTAGAAGACAAGACAAACTCTTATCTTATTACCCCTTTCACGAAACTCTGCTTTTCTGGCCATAGAGGAATAAACTTTTGTCTGGAACGGGAACAAAATGTGGCTACTAGCTTTGCTACCATGGAAATACTGCAGGAAGAAGTACATGTGGCTTCTCAAATAGTTCTTGGTTACAGTGCTTGCTATTAACAATACAAAGCTGTTTTGTGCTTTCTGGAAGTTACTGAGAAAGCTCAATCAAACCTCTTGGATATCTGAACAACAGTTTCTCAACAGGGAGGGCTAGTGGTTGAACTAAGTGATACCTTCTACTGTACTAGAGGCTTAGTGGAAGGGAAAATTAAGCCATTCACTAGAAAACCTCCTAAGTGATTTTTGTATTTTAAGCTTGTATTCAATATGAGCTGAGTGTATTTTTAAGTCCCAATTATCTCTTCTTGCTGTGCTTTTACCTGTGCTGAATGTAAAGTTAACTGGTTGCTTAATAAATAAATGAACTGACTTTCTGAGCCGTGGGAATTAATCTTGCAGGTGAGGTTTGTCAGCCCATAATGTGTTTTTCTACTAAGGGGTGGATGCCTGTTTTGAACGCCAAGTATTACTTCTGTTACTGGCAAAAGAGATGTAGTAGTGGGGGCACATGGGTAAAATAATATTTTTATAAAGTGATATTTAAAAAGCCTGTGTTAGAAGAAGAGTCAGTGATGATCTAAGTGGAGCGTGTATCACGAAAGTAATAGGGTTAGAAGCACTAATGCCCTGAGCAGTTCAGAGATCCTTCCAGTTCAGCCCATTTTAGTTCCAGTCTGTGTGTGAGACCAGTAGTGGCTGTTTCGGATGAAGATGCAATGGAGTCCCCAGGAGGCATTGAGGAGATGGTCTTTTTTATAAACTTCTGCAATTAAGTCAACACCTGATGTTTAGAAGCATCAAAGTCCCTCTGAAAATCCTAAATACTGTTACTGGTAGTAGTGTTATAAACATCTTTATCTACAGATACAAGTGTGGCAAGTTTAATGCGGAGATGTTATTATCCTTTTATTTGATCGTTTAATAGAATCGAAAGCAGGCAGGTTGGAGGAGAGTTAGCATGCCTAGACGCTGGCTGTTTTCTGTATCCATTAGTCAAATAAAAGGTATCACCTCTCTGTATAAAATTTGCTTTTCTATGTAATAGCATCACTTGAAGTCCTGTTACTGTATTGCTTGTCTTCTCCTCCAGTTCACTAGCACATATTTTAAACACAATACATCCAAGTGTTGAAAGTTGATGGATCCTGCTGTTGGCCTTCTGTCACTGAGGAAAACTGTCCATTTATTCCCATTTTTCTGTCTTCAGTCCTAGGTCAGAATGGTCAAATTGTACTTTCTGCAGCTCAAACACCAGTTATTTGTTACTTCACTATGAGAAGCTTGGCTCGATGCCTTCTAAAAATAGAATTTGGTCATTAGTTCTCTCCTGCTAATTGTTTTCTTGATGTAATCAAAGAATTACAACAGAGGACGCTTTTTCTTTGCAGCTGTGATCCTGTGGGGGTTTTCTTTAGGATTCTGTTTCCTCGGAGCTATGCAGCTGATTTATCAAGAAGGCGAGCAAGGTCTAACTTGCCCAGATTACTATCTAAGCCTTTTAAAATTAGGTAAAACAAACTTGTTTTCCAGTTCTCTGGAAGAGGTGCTGGTCTTAACAAGGCTGCGTGTTTTTCCTGTGTATCTAGTCACTTGAAAGTCCAGCATCTAGGCCTCCTCCTCTGCTGCTCATGTCCAAATCCCTTTGGGTTGTTTATACTAAAGCAACTGATGGTAGAATTAGGAATCTTTGATGTTACCTTCCAACTTACAAAAATATTCGAGGTCCTTTTCTCATCTATTACAACAGGTAGTGTCTGTGCTCTGTATCTCACCCCAAAACCCCCTTGGTGAATTGTTCACTGAGCCACGTTCTGTTTGTTCTGTCACTGGTTTTGCTTTCTTCTCCTCCTCTGTGCTGGTTCCCGTGGCGTTTCTCCTGACTCCTCTCTCGCTCTTCTGCAACTGTGTATGTGCAGCCCTCTTCCAAAAGCAATGTCCATCTCAGCCCCTTTTCTAGAGGCCCTGGGCAGCCCCAGAAATGCCTTTGTTTTGGGCAGTGACATCTACTTGTGTTTGGAGACCGCTAAACTCTTTCAGATAGCATCTGAAATAAAAAGTCCTAGTTTTTCTACTAGGTTCAGTACTTGTTATGTTGAGTATGATAGGTTCTTACCTTTATTATCAAGCTTTAAGTCAGCGAAACTTGCACACACGGAGATGTGCTTCAGGGTGTTGATGTGGCTGAAATGCGTCACTGAATGCAAAGGTTGTTCCAAAAAGAGCTCTGCATAGAGACTCTTGGTTGCCTCACTCCTGCATGAACTTCAGTTTTTCCTCTTCTCTCACCACTCAGATTTACCAGAATGAAAAGGAAGTCTTTTTCTGTTTGCCATTCTCCAGATTACTCCCTGTGCCTTTTTGGGACACCACACAGTGTTTCATATGCACCTGCCCTCTGGAACAGATGCTGATCTTAAGAGATAGTACGATATTTGGTTGAGACGCCAGAAGAAAGCTGCACTAACTCTCTAGTGGCTTTGCTGATGTTTTGCAGGTCAGAAGAGTGCCAACCCAAAAGGCTCCATCTGGAAAGCACGGTGTTCCTTTTTAAGGGACTCTTCTTCAGCTCTCAGTGCTCAGCTAATCAAAGTCACTGACTGGGTTTTTGTGACTGAAATTGTATAGCAGGCAATGCCAACCCTTTACAGATGGCAGCACCCAGAAAGATTCAGGAAGGACTGATCTAATAATATTGCAGTGAAGCAAGTGGCAGAGCTCCCAACAGGTAGTGCTTAGAGGTAGTTATCTTATTTCCGTGGAGAACAAAGTAATTAGGGGTGTTCTAACAGCTCCTTCCCATTTCCAGGTTGTTCTGCTCTTGTATCTTGCTCAGAATTGGAGATCACTTAAGAATATTGGCAGATAAGGTTCGTTTATCCACAAAATGCCCTCTCCTTTCCTCATCTCTAGCTTTGCCTCTTTCAAACATCAGCAATTAAGGCAACAGGAAGGTTAGAGGCAAATAAGCAGCTGGCAATCTCCCTAATGGGTAGAAACACAGGCTGGGGTGTCTCCTGAATTCAGCAGCTCAGTGGTAGGATCGCAGTAGCATTGCTGACAGTGGCACAGAGTGCATCTGGAGCTGGCAGGGTAGCTGGATTTAATGAGGTGAGATATCGCTCATGCTAAACCTTCTACCAGAGCTGAACAATGTGATGCATACAAATGCAGAAAATGTGGTCTGAGGTTTTAAAATGGCTTTCCTTATTTAGTTAGTTGTTTGTTTATTTATTTTCCAGAACAAAATGGTAAAAGATGGTTTGAGTTGCAAAACTAGGACTGAAAGAGCTGCTTAGTTGCTGATTCTGGATTACTTCAAGAAGAAAAAAAAGAGGGACATTGTGGTTGCCTCTCTTATCTGGCTTTAATGCAATGCCCTTCTTTTAGCCTGGCAAGTTTTCCACAAATAAGAGAGAGTTGGGGGCAGGAGGGGGAAGTAGGTTTGACAACTATGGAGTTAGTCATGTTCCAGGGTTTGATTTCCAATACACTTGTATCTAATCCCTCCTGCTGTTGGTGTCTTCTGCTGGACCCTCACTGTGCAGACTGCTTTTCTGACAGAGCTGTATTATGCTTCAATTCATTCTTTTTTTGTCTGCTGAGAGTTTTCCTTAGCTCAGGCTGTTCCCAGTTACAGGATTAAAAAAATAAAGATCTTTTACGGTCTAAAGGCCAATAAGGTGTAAGCGTTTGGTAACAGTTACCTTTATTTGGCCTTAGATTTAAATTGTACTGATTACAAGGTCTAATGGTACAGATTCATTCCTGATGTGATTGAAAGGCATTGAAAGGCTGAATATGTCCTTCATTACCTGTGAGCGGAGGTGAATACTCCAGATTTCAGGTCTCATCTTCCTTTCCTGAACTTTAAAGGCGTTTTGATTTGAGTTTCAATCCAAACTCCATTGCTTGGCTTTATCTGCCTACTGGTTTGAAATGAATCCAGAGTTGAAACACCCTCCTTGCGTCAGGGTGGTTCAAATCTGAGTTTTGAGGATGCAGAGGATCAAGAGGCAGGTAGGAGGAAGGGAAGCCAGTGGGGTTCCCTAATTACCAGTAATGTTTTAATTAAGTGGAATAGAGCTACATGGTTTGATAATCTGAGTTCCTCTTTAGAATAATGCTGTCTGTTAGGAGTTGCCTGCACTGGAAGTGGTTCCTTCTCATAGCACCACGGTTGGCTGCGAGCCATTTTAGCCCGTCATTGTCAATGAAAGTTAAACCAGGAGTCATAGCATTTGAAGGCTGTCACTTCTGGCTGACAACGACTTCACCTCTGTTTTCATGCACTCAGCTTTATGTTTGTAAGCATCCCCTGCAAAGGTACAGCTTAAATATATGGACTTTTGTGTGCCTGTACTATACGTGGACTACCTACAAAATCCATTTGCCTTGGAACTATTCAAAAGTCGATCTTTAGATGTGCAAGGTCTGAGAGTATGTGTCCATGTCTGCATTTGGTGACAGACTTAGATTTAATCCTAAAATACCTGCCAAGTTGCAGCTATGAACACAACTGTTGTAAGCAGCGGTGGGTAAGGCCAGCTCAGCATTTGTCAAGTTACACAGTGGCACATGTCAACAAAACAGCTCTTCTACAGCCACAACTGGTTTTAGTGCTGGGGCATCCCAGAATACTGCAGCTGCTGCTGCCTGCACTGAGATGCTAAGGGATTTGGTTTGGCCTCTGTTAGCTTCTGCTTCTGGGATCTCCTGTTCCTCCCCTGTGATGGAGTGGCCGTGCATGGCCAATCCTGCAGATAACTCCCAGTGCCCCTGGGTTCTGGTACCCAGCCATCCAGAAGCAAAGCAGAAGGAACCAGAGCCTTTACAGCACTCTGGGATTGGAAGCGCAGAGGAAGCGGAGACTGGGGCTGCCTGGACCTGCGTGCCAGTGAAATGTTACTGAATGAACGTTCTGCAGTGGTCAGAGCAAGCTGTCACTGTGCTTCAGGTTTTCAGGACAAGAAGAGGCATTACTGCCTTTACGAGCTCATTTAAAAATTGTAGTAGTGCTGCTCACTTGCAGCCTGTGAATGAAAGCCTCACGAGAAGCGTGTTTGCAGTTTGGGATCGGTAGAGGCACTGATGGGGAAGGTCTCTGCGTAGCAGCGTGTGCATGGTGATGCAGCCTGTGTTGTACTACAGAGGGGCTGCTGCCTGGGCCCTATTCTGTGCTGGCTCCCCCAGAATCATGGCCCCATCCAGCCTTTGCTGCTATCTATAAACAGCACGGTGAGTTCAGCGAGGCTAAGTGGGCATCACATGCTGAAAACAGCAAGCAAGCCCCGTAGCAAGGAGAATAGGGGCATTCTTTCTTCTTTTCTGGGGGGAGTAATTTGCAATTTGTTTTAAAGAGCATTATAAAACAGGGGCTGTCAGGCTTTAGTGACTTGGCACCACAAGATGCTCTCTTCGCTGTCTGAGAGGCCCTCAGCACCTTGCAGAGTTGGACTGCACCTCATGACCCGCATTAGGCTGGCACAGGGGCTCTTCCTTTTGTGTTGCTCTCCAAACGTGACAGGACATGTCCTCTTTGCCCAGACCTGTGAACCTGCTGCTATTTCTTAGCACTAAAATCTGTTCTGTTCCCCGTGTCTTTTGGATCTACTTTTGCTTCTGAATTCAGCGGGGCTTCTGTCTGTAGTTTCAATGTATTAGGAGAGGGACGTTGTTTTTAAAAAACAAAGCAAACCACATGAATTCTGAGCAGGAAAACACTTCAAAGGTGTAATTCATTTTATGGCAAAGTGCTTTCAAGCTGTATATAAAATAAACAAAAATCCTAAAACAATCCTTCAGCTATGCAAAGCAAAACAAATTGGGCACATTAAATAACATATTAATAAGCATCCATAAAATAGATGATGGTTTCAATCTGATAGGACATTTATTTTTCAGTCCTGTGGAGACAGCTGATGAATCATACATGGTTATGGCACTTGTAAATTGTAAGTCTCCTCACGACTGAAGGTAAATGTCAGAGACACCATGTGTTAGAACAAGATATTTTGCTTGGCAGGTATGGCTTATTCAGGAAATAGGCTTCTGTTTTATCCATACACACTCCACATTGCTCAACTGAGCGTAGCAGTTCCTACCCTCCTGTAGCTGTCTTGAGTGGTTGAATACCTCCTCCTCATTTGGGTCGATAGCATTTTCTTTGGTAGTGGAGAAGGGAGAGGGTATGATCAGTGCATCCTTTCTCTTTGGCACTCTTCTAGTAAGCAATAAGCAGAACACATCTGTCACCTCTGCGGTTCAGAGGCACAACGTGAGCTGGGTTAGAACTGAGTTGCCAGAAGGCAAAACCTTTGTGGCTGTGTCCTCTGCTCTTGCTGACTTCCACTTCCTACCTGAGCAGGAGTGGGTTTCTCCTGTCTTTGCTCAGAGCTCTGGCCTGGTCATTTTCCAGCAAACAGCAGAGGTTTCAGACATTCAAGCTGAGCAAAGGACATCTGATGCAAAGCTTTTATCTCTTGGCCTTCCAGGGCTTCTCTGAGAGAAGCAAAAGATTTCCTAGAGGACCTGGCTCTGAAGTGGTTCCCTGGAGAGTTTTCACATCTCCTCGTCTCTTTTAGCTTCTCAATGTGTATAGAGTTTTTCTGTGAGGGTTTTGGTTTTGGTAACGGGGGAAGGGCTATGGAGAAGAAGCTACCTGAAAAAAGCTCCCCCTTTCCCAATGTCAGCCCCACCTCTGTCCAGGGCCAAGCCAATCAGTGCCTCTGTGAATTCATGGATTTAAGGGGATGCAGGGCATGCCTCGCTCTCTTTGGCACCAGCCCCAGCCAGCACGGCCCCAGGTGCGGGTGGTGCAGCCCAGTCCTTGTCCTTGGCCCTGCCTGGCTGGGCTGGGCTGGCCTGACCCGACCCGACCTGACCTGACCCCAATTTAAGCTTAAGCCCCGCTGCAGCTCCATCCTGAAAGAGAGAGAGCCAGGAACTATTCAGAACCATCAGAAGAGACCTGCAGCAGAGAAAGGAGTGGGACCTGAGGAGAACAACTTTTAAAAAACCACCAAGATAGGTTGAAAGAAAGAAAGGAGAAGGGGGGAGGAGGAGGACACAAAGCCCAGGTTCCCCTTTTGCAACCCATGGCGAGAGCCAGGTCGACTGCCTGCAGCCCGTAGAGTTCACTGGTGGGGCAGGGCCACACGCGCAGCGGCTGGCCCCCA
>NW_010194134.1:0-14220 GCF_000695765.1 Mesitornis unicolor | reverse complement strand
AGAAGCTGTGTCTCTGGGCAGTGTGTGCTGGAGCAGTTTGTGTGTGAGGGAACTGTGACCGTGGGCAGACCCAGATGGGAGTTTTGTGGACTTTTTCTCCTGTGGGAAGGGCACCACATGTAAGCAGAGAGAGGCTGGGAGGAGTCCTCCCTACCCCTGAAGGACTCACATGGCACGAACCGACTGCATCCCGAAACAAAACCGGGAACAAAAGCTGAGCCCGGGAAGAAGGGAGGGGTGGGGGGAAGTTGTTTGACTTTAAGATCTGGTTGTCTCTCTCACTGTTCTACTCTGATGATGTTGGTGACAAACTAAAATGGTTTTGTTTTCTTCTCCCTGTGATGACTCTGTCTTTTGCCATTTTGACCATTTAAGTGGTGAGAAGCTCTCCCAGGCCTTATTTTTGACTAGCCCCCTCTTGGGTCATCGTGGTGCTTAGTGAAGAACTGGGCCTAAACCACAACACACTATCAACAGAGCTTATTCGGGGGATAAACCCAACAGCCCTGGTGCTGACTTTTGAGAGAGTAGCAGAGAGAAGTGGTCTCCCCCTCCTTTTGGGCAAGGACAGTTGCAGTCTGCAAACTTCTGAGCAAAGTGAGCACTGTTCTTGTCAGACAGGGTCTGTGTGAATGCGGGCCACTCAGAGGGGAAATGGGAAGATGATGGAAAACAGCACCATGTTTGCAGCATTGCTGGTGGAGCACCCTCCAGGGAATAGGCAATATTCACCAGAAGCACAGCACTGACATTTTCCTGCTGCGCCTATTCATTTTCTTCCTTCATCTGAGAAACTCATGTAACTCGATGAGATTAGGAGACTCCAGGTACATGGACCATTATAACTAAGGCCTGTGTGGCTCTGGTGTTTTGCTGACTCTGTATGAAAGAACAAAGTATGCTTTGGGCCAGGCATGACAGAAGGATGGGATTGGTATAAATTAGAGTGGTATTGGTTTCCCTGTAGCTTGGCCTCAGCAAGTCAGACATTGGATAGGGTATGACCCGTGTTGAGTACGTCTAAAGATGAGATTACTGAAGTATTTTGTGACTGTTCCAGTAAAACACATGTCAAGGAAAAGCAGAGCTTCAAGATGTGGAAAACATCTGTGTAAAGATGTGTCCCTCATAGTCCTGAGTGGATGAAGATGCCATTGTGTGCAGTGCATAGCACTGATCTTATTGTACACGTGAAACGTGACTCTGATGGCTGCACTTGGACTCCTGCAGCTCCATATTCTGTCTCTCTCTCCTAGGTCCTTGCCTCTTGCCTACCTGCTCTGCTTACAGCCCTTGATTGCCACTGCTCTGCTGCTCTGTACCACCCTGAAGTTGTGATCTTGAGCCAACCTCGGTAACTTCGGGCACTCTGCTAGGTGGTGGTTCTGAACTGTCATCTTTCTGGATGCTGCCTTCCTCCTCTCCACATCACAACACAGATTCCTACAGCTGTGACAGGGCAACACAGGGTAGTTTATACTTTCTGATACAAGGGAATTGTTCAGATTATATTCCGTTGGGTATTCTTTTGTTCCTATGGGAACTGTAGATCCCCTCTTCCATTGTCATCCCAGATGAGGTAAGCTCATCCTTGACCAGTGATGAGTAGTGGAGTGGGTATAAGGGAGATGGACGGACATGTAGCCTTGATGAAAGCCTTGTTGGAATGAAAAGGATTTTTCCTGTGCTGTTATGCACCCTACATGTATCTAAATAGTCCTTATGTGTGAAAGTCGCCTTACTGCTAGCAATGAATTTCATAGATGCAAAATTCAAGTGTTCTGGATTGTTCTGAGCAGTTACAGGTGTATTTTGGCAGAAATGCAGCTGAACTGGTGCAAAGGATATTGCTGACTGTCCCTCAGCTGCTGGAGTCACGATACAATGCCAGCTTGGATGAGTTTAACTGAGTGGCAGGGACAGGGGATGCCACTAAACAGATTTTCAAGAAATTTCTTTTAAACAAACATATTTTTGGAATCTGCCATCCGGATCTCTCTTTTCATACCATGTAAAAAGGGATGTGATTGGCTGAGAGATTTCCAAAGTGGTGCAGCTCAGTAAAATGGAAAACACCTGACCTGTATCTGATTGCATTTGGGATCTCAGTAACAGCTGCAAATGAGGCCAAGCTGAATTCCATCAGCATAGCAACATCTCAAGAGCCCCTTTGGAGTATGCCCAGAATACAAAATACAGCTAACCCCCTTGCATTTATTAGCATGACAGCTCCCTGAGTGGGAGAGGTAGGGTGTGTATGTGTGTGACTTGGTGACTAAAGGTGGAGTTGCGCTGCTTAAATTTGTAAGGATGGATTTGTTGAGGCCTTGATGCTGATGAGGCTGGGATGCTTTTAAGCTGGGGAAGAAGAAAGGTTGAGCGCCTGCTGGGATTCCATTTTGCAAATGGTTTCTTTCTTCAGAATGACAGGATTTCTTCTGCTGCAATGTATTTTTAGTAAAAAATTGGCTTTTTCATCCAAAAGGCTAGTTGTTTGGTTAGGGCTTGTTATGTTTTGTGTTTTTTTTCAGGAAACATTGATTTATCACACAGTTTCAGTTGGATTTACCAGAAGCAGCAAATTCCCCTCTTCTCTCTTGTCCATGGAGAGGCTCTGGGGAGCGACAGAGGGGATTTTAGCCAAGTGAGACGAATAATGCACTGAACTCTTGTCAAAAGTTGAGGGTTTTATGTGTAAGTGAATCTATGTGTACATATGAATATAGACCCACATATATGCATATATATTTAATGAAACCCTGAACACCTTTGGGGAGAAACATCCATGCCAGTATTTTCAGTTTCATCAGACTTTCCCTTTCAGTTCTAATAACTCTGGTTCCTTTAGGGATGGTCAAAATCTGCACCTGTGACTTTACCCTTCAGTTGGCTTCAGCCTTTGTTGAATCAAACCCTGTTCATTGTCTGGCCTCCCTCTCTCTCATTCTCTGATGATGTTTTTGGCCTATAGCCTCTGCTTCCTTGTGTGCTAAAATTGGTGCAGTCTCCAGCATCCCAGAGGGGCCTCCAGGGCATTACAGATGGTCACTCAAGGGCAGTATGGGGAGGCTTGATGAATTCCAATTATGTGCTTCCCCTTCATTACCTTCTAGTTCAACACAGCAGATCTTCCCATTGTATAATTTTTAATTCCCCTTCCCACTGTACCCTTGGCTCAGTCACTCCATAAGTGCTTTCAATGTCAGGAGCACGCCCTTGTGTTACAACAGAGCCTTGCATGGCTGAGCTCTGGGGGTTTGCACTGTGAGAACTCTCTCTGCTTTCTCACCCAGCTTGCAACGTTTCCCCTTGGTATAAATACATTGATTTTGGTCTTTGTTCTTTCCCAGTTTAAGAGGTGAGTCCCAGGCACTAGCAGGCTGGTGTGTCCGCAAGCCAGGGCTCTCTGCTGGTAGTGCTAAGGTGGTTTAGTTCTCATCTGCTACTTGGGCACATCTCAGCCAACAAAGGGTTTGGGCTGGTCTGTTAGTGCCTGCCAGCCATTTTCATCTGTCTTATTTAATAGTGAGCAGGAAATTATACAGGGCACACCATTTGGGTCTATATATCCCATAAGGCTTTATTTTCATGAAGGATATGAGTAGTGGTGGTGCTGCAGTGCTGTAACTGGGCTTTTAGCTGTCGAAGAGTACCAGAAGCAGTTGCCATTTCCACAGCTGCTTTTGGTTTCTAGATCAGCAAGGACTGCCCATTCAGCTTGATTGATTTGCAACCCCATTGATTTATTTTCCCACCTTTTTTTTTTAATCACAACTAAAAATAAAAAGAAACTCTGCCAACAGCCAGATCGGTTCCCTGCCTTTCATCAAATAATAGATAACAAGAAGTAACTGGATTTCTTAGTGGAAATCAATAGAGAGGTTAGGAACAGATCAGAAGCTAAGCCTGGTGTCTCCTCACCTCTGAAAATCTGAGACACGTGTGCCAAGGCTCCGACAGGACGGGTTCAAAAAGGGTCAGTTTTCAGCTGCGGCTTTCCCTTTTCCCCTCCCCTTCCTCCTTTGCCATCAGCTTCTCTGTAAATCATCTCCCTCTTCTGGCTGTTCCGGGGTTACAGAAGCAGAGGAGCTGTTGGGACCTGTCCCGTGTCAGCTTGAGCTCCCTGGCCAGGATTTCCTCTTGGGCTCAGAGACAACTTCTGTGGTGAGAAGAACCTAGGAGGCAAATGGATAAGACTAGAAAACAGAAGAGCTGAAGAATGTTGTCTTGCACTGTTGGTAAGAAAGAACAGTGGTGCTGGTTTGGGGGTGATATGTAGAGGCTACTTATTCCTGCACATTTCTTACCCCAGGACTCTGTTACAGACCCTGTGGGAGTCACATTAGGCTGTCTCCATCTCAGCAAATTCTGCCCAGGAAGAGCACTGTCACTTTTTTCTGCTATTCCCTACATCCAGTGAGTGAGATTAGGATTTAGAAAGGAAGAGAGGTGCGGGTCTGGGAATTCACAGTTCCCTGGTAGGAAAAAAGGAGGAGGCAGAGGGGAGGTTAAGACCCTTCTGCTCCAGTAAATCCACACTCATTTGAAGTACACGAGTGCAGTCTGGGTATAACTGGTATCTCTGGAGGCTTAGCCTAAGGACAACTGTTTTGTCTTTTGAGGCGAGTGTGATGATAGTAAGGTGATCTATATATTCTGGAGTACTGGTGTCACTGCAACAGAAGTGCATGTGAAATCAAGGTAGCAGGTGTGATGTTATTTCAGGATCACAGGGTTATGCTGTTGGAGCAGATGAAAGAGTAGTTGGCATAATTTCAGTCCCCAGATTCTTTAGACAAGATCTATTGTAGACTGAAAGGTATGGTCCTTGTATCATTGTAAGGCATGTCACAGTCTTAGATTTAACGCATGACAATAAAAATGTAAGTCATAAAGCATGGAAGAAAAATTACACTATGCAAGTAGGAGTGTCACATTTGAGAAGCTGGAAGATTTTGCTTTTTCAATCTATTGCTGTCCTCCCAAGTGCTGCACCTTGTACTTACCCTAGCACCATTAGAATACTGCTAAGGGTGTATTTTGCCTTTCAATAAGGAGTCATTTTCTACGTAATAATCATGCAGGAGCTTTTATTCTAGAAATTCTTCTCCTTCAAAGTAACATCTTCACCCTAATTCAGAGGCAGAGATCCTTCTTTGCGGTTATTTTGTACATGAGCATTATTGTTACAGAAAGTGGCTGTGGTTACTGCTGTGCAAGGATGCAAAGGCAAGGCAGGCGCTATGTATTCTTTCAAGACACAGAAGATAAATGAAATCTCTTTGTGGGATAAAACAACTGGAGACAGTGGGAGCACTCAACGGGCAGTAAACTCTACGATGGGGCCTGAGCAAGGCTTAAACGTGTGGTCTGGGAGCGCTTGAAAATGAGACAGAGAGAAGGTGTCAGGAATGGTGCTGATGGTGCAAGGCACAGAGCTCACTGGGAGGAGCAAGCCTGCTATGGGATTTTGCCTTGTTGGCAGAAATAGGACCTCACGTATATTTTTGTAAGCCAGGAGGACTGTACGTGCATGATACCTTTACTGATATCAATTTTAGGAACTGTGATACTAACAAGCTGCTTAGGCAACAAAGGAAGAAGGAAGATGTTATTTTATTTTAAATTTTATTTCAGGGTTTTAACCAGAAAGAAGCGGATATCGCAGTCTCTTTTGGGCTAGGTTATGGCTGTAGGTGGTGGGTATGTGTGTGCTTTAGTGTTCATGACCTCTGCAGTGAGGAACTGTCAGAACAGCCAAACTCTGATAAACGTCTGAGCCAATACTGCCATTTTTATGTACTTACTCCATTACTTCAAGGGAAGCTCTGAGGATGAGCAGCACTTCAGAAAAAAGTGGGCTCCTGTTGGTTATTCATTCCAGGACTGACCTTGCAGTGTTACAAACTTAGGCACGTTCCCTCAATTTTACAGTGATTGAAGCTTGAAGAAATCTCTATTAGCCATGGAGCTTGTTGATAAGATACACCACATTCACTTAATTAACTCCTATAATAATAAGCTAGTCCATTAGCCTGCAGTGCCACCTAGCCTCCTCATCCTTTGGAGAGCAGGAAGTACAGTGTGAATATTTAGAAAAATGAAAACAACTTGGAAAATAGTCATGTAATAAACTTTTTTCCTCCTTTGTTTAAAGATACAATAATTCAATCTCATTAGAAGATTTTTCGTCAGCACTCTAAAAATCACTGCCTTGGTGTTAGCCAGTGGGGGAAAGAACAGGGTACAAATGGAGATAATTTTTCTTCAAAGTGTTAGTTCCTTGTTCAATGCAAGTATTACTCATAATTTGTAAGGTCTGAGCTTGGTAAGGAAGCAGCCAAGCTGGTGCACGGCTATTAAATGTTTTAACAGTCTGATTCATCTCAAAGTGATTCAGAGACTATTGATAGCAGTCCTGTGAGGAGTTGTGGCAAAGTTGGAGTGGTTCGTGACATACCAGTAGTGCTTTGTGGCATTCCATAGCAGTCAGGAGTTAAGAGTATGTGGGGAAATGAAGGCAGCAAAAGGAGTTCTGCTGGGACACTGTTGTTAGCATCTCTGCTACCTGAACAAGTCATGCAGAATTGGCTTCTGTTGGCGAGCAGGTCCCAGGATGGACTACGGAGGAGAAAAATGGCTCTGGGAAAGGGGAACCAAGGCTCTGCTGTCTACCCTGCCTGTGCATGCCTGGGGGAGCCAGGGCTGCTGCTGTCCCATTCCTCCTTCCCCGATTCTTCATTTGTTGGAAGGAAGTTGGTGCTCTTGGGTTTGGAGACTGTCTGCCACAGGACAGCCGTTTGGCTGTGTTTCATGGGGAGCCATGCTCCTGGAACTGCAGGAAGAGATCGAGACACTAGCAAGGATGCAGGGTGAGAACAGCATCCCAAAATCAGGCTGGGTGAAGGAGGTTAGTGAAGGATAAGAAACCTGTCCTTGCATCCATGAAGTCCACCAGCCTTGTGAGAGACCCCTATGCCTCTCCCAGCCTCTCTGCCCTACTCAGCTGAACCTTCTCCATCACCATACAAGACAGAATTGCTTTTTCTCACTCTCTGTGGCTGGGTTCACATTTTTTGTCTGCCATTCAGATGATGATCCAACTTCTGTGTTGCAGGATTGTTAATAAGTGACAGAGAAAATAAATTCAAATAATCTATTTCTGACCAATACACTTCCAAGACATCTGTGATAGCTTCTGCCTTCTTAAGTAACAAATGTATTTAATCTGAAGCTTTGGGTTTCGGTAGCTCTGTAGAAACAAACACAGCTTTTTGCTTTGGCACCGTTAACCAGAATCTCCCTGCATTTAGGCTTGAAACAGATTAGCACAAAGGTCCTTTGTGAAAGGCTGCAAATGGTGGCTAAACCTGGGGCCCCTCTCGTGGTGTCAACAAAAATAAGCAGAAAATGGAAAACGTGCGCTGCCACGGGCTGCCTTTGTGCAGTGGGATCCTTCAATTCATTTTCTGTTGGCAAGCAAGACGTCAAGCTAAGTTCCATGAACGTGGGTGGGATGGGACACCATTACTGCTTTTCTTTGGTACAGATTTCAGTTTCCATTACAGCAGGATTCAAAAACATTGGTAGCCAGGTTATGCCACGTGTACCACAGGAGGCTCATGGAAATTTGGGGGTGGGAGGAGGGAGAGGAAAAAATTCTGTTGAGTTCCATGTCCAAATCCTGCTAGATTTTCTTCTTTATCAGCAGACATGAATTCATTCATTGTTTGATAACATTTTTATATATGAGCAATTTTGTCTGAGAAGGCACTGTTTGAGAAGCCACTGCAGTGGGTTTTGGCTTGCCTAAATAATCAGGGGAGCAGCCTACACGTGTCGAATGGTTTGCCACAGGCTATTTGCTTATACAGATTACGTGCAAAGGTGTGTTAGGGCCCTCCAGATACATCTTACAGAAAATGCTGGTTTAAACAAGACCCATCACTAAGCCTTGTAAAGCTGTGAAGTGCTATCCACATTCAGAGATCCAAAGAATCAACTTAAAGGTCTGACACTGAAGCCATACTCTCTTGCTGTTCTGAGGAAATGAGCTGCCCGCTCTCTGTATCCAACCAAACAAGGGACGAGGTACTCCTGGGGAGTTAGAGAGCTGCTGTCTTGGCTTGGGCACAGATTGGTATCTCACTCTTTAAAATTAACAGAGTTTTCGAGTGGCAGGGGTTAAAACTATTAAAAAATTGAACCAACTAAAGCTGGCATAGAGGCACCTATAGGTGGTGCTGGTCAGTAGAGCACAGTAGTCTTGAACCTATAAGAAGGCACTTGTAGATGCACCTGCTATCAGATGTGGGTTTTGGTGTGTTATTCTAGGAGCTAAATGGTTGCTTGTGTTGCCTGGGTGCTATAATAGCCTCTGAGAATTGCAGCATATCATTGTATCAGCTGGCTAACCATCCAACAGGAGGCTATGGCAATTAAAATAAGAAAAGGGAATTAAGGTTTTGTATTCTGAAAAAAGAACCGCAACCAACCACAGTGATTTGTACAGAAATTTATGCAGTCATGATAAAGACAGTGGAGCACTTGTAGTCACTAACCACTGTTACCAAGCTGTAAGACTGGCTTGCAAATTGTATTTTACGTACAATAAAAAAAAAACCCCACAGCTTAGTGGAAAAGTTAAAAATTAGGACTAGTTTTGAGACAACTTTTGATATTTTTATGATTTCTTCATTTCCTTTATGTTCAGGTTCTACGAAAGGACTGCCCAGAGAGCCTTAGGTGGTAGAATAAGGAATACCTAAATTCTGTGAATAGTTCATGATGCTTACGTGCATCTCTTGAATGAATATCCTTTGATAACTTTTCTAGAATGACTGGACTGCAGCTATGATGCAGCTGCAGAACATGATCCTCAACTCAACTGAAAAAGAAGGTGTAATACCTTGGCATGTAATGCCTGGGCACGAATCAATAGGCAGCTTGAGGGTGCTGGAACAGTGTAGCTTAGTAGCCAGGGACCATATCTAGGAGCAAGTGCTGGAGCTCCAATCTCCGTCTCTGTGGGTTATCTTCACCCAGTTTTAAATGCATCTGGGAATAGACACCAGGGGTCTTGCATCCTTTGCTGTGTGGTGAGCAAGAAGGATGTAAGGTGTCTACACCAGCTCTGTAATCTGAAGGTTTGGGTGCTCTCCTTGATGGGGTGAGCTCTAAATCTGCATGACTAAGAGCCCAAGTTTCCTGTTCCCTGTAATCTAACTGACAGGTGATTATACAAACAGCAGTCAGTGGGCTCAGCAGTGTTTCTGAAGGAGCTTGGCCTTTTCTTTTGGATTCTGTGTTCAGCTGCCAACATGTGGTAGGGAGGATCAGAGCACACCAGGCACACCAAGTTACCTGGGGGTATTATGTGCCACTGTGCTGAAGTTCTGGGTCTCTGTCAGACGGTGACAGGAGCAAAGAACCACAGTGCCTTGGTTAGGGTAGTTTTGGGCATGCTTAGCAGGGGGACAAAGATTGTCCTGATCCAAAAAGGAGTCGTCTTAGACACAGTGTTAAGCAGCATCTGGCTTTTTGGATCACAGTTTATGATGTCAGTTCCTATCTTCTTCTTTACAAGTGTGGCATTGCACCTCACTTCAGTTCTTTTTTGGTCCTGCCTGTACAGCAGATTTGCTGCTGGGCTGAAGTCTGGTGGCTTTGCTTCTCCGTACCTCTATGATACAGGGTTTCTCTTGCAATTCACCTGTACCATCTCTTTAAATTACCACCTTTCATTCAGTAAGTGCAGTCACCTGCTGTGTGTTCATGTAGCATCCAATAACATGGGTCCCTGCTCACCCCTTCTAAACATTACTATAACATAACACAAATAATCTGAAGACGTTGCTGGTGGAAAAACCCTCTGAAACTAAACGTGCTTAGCTCCTCAGATATACAACACAAATTACTGTGTACTAGCCCTTTTAAATGCATGCATTGGCTGCTCTTGAACCATTATTGTTTGTGCTGTGAGTGTGTAATAGTAATAATAATAACAACAACAACTACTTGTCTCATCCTTAGCATCAGAATGAGCATGAATGTTCAGCATTTTCATCCCAGTTTCCAGCCTGAAAGTCTCTATGTACATTGCTTGGCTATCAGTTGACAGTGTTGTTTTATGTAAAAAGAGGTAATAGAGTCCTATGCTCCCGTGGGGCCTGCCCATGCTCCAGGAGCACCATTTCAGCCCAGCCCAGGGCCATAAGTCCCTACCTTGGCAATGCCTACCCCACTGACGTGGTAGGATACTGGTCTGCAGCCCTGCCCTGCTGGGCCTGACTCATGGACTGCCATCCTAGCTTGACTTTGGACCTGCCTTATCCCTATGGATTTGCCTGATCATCTGGACTCTTGACTGAATGTGGTGGACATCTCCTCATGGGCTGTGGGACAGGGCCCTGGATGGTGAAGTCCCTCTCCTGCCAGCCATGTTATTACACTCAGGTCTCCATCCCTTCAGAAGCTGCCAGCCTTTGCTGCTCCCTGACAAACAACCTAATATTAAAAAAAGTTGAGAGGTGTAGCTGCAATGAGAAGGGAGAAAAAAAATGTGAAATCTAGAGGGACTCGATGAGGAATTCAATGCAAATGTTAACTTTGTTTCCCCCAGCTGTTAACATGCACCTAGCTTTCAGCTGCAGATCTTGGATAAAATCTCTTAAATGGTTGAAATAATCCAGTTTGTCTGTTCTCTCCTTTCTGGTGCAATCTGAAGTTAAATATTTCACATACTGCCTTACGAAAGGCAAAACACAACCCCTCTGCCATTTCTGGCATCCTGTGCTGATTTTCTCTCCCCCTTTTTTTCTGTATCCTACATTCAGAATCCAGAATCAGTCAGCTTCTTTGGTACATGCAAGTGTCTCAGGTAGAAGTGAGATAAAATTCTTCTAATCAAAATGCCTCTTGTGACCCTCCTGGAGCAAGGCTACAAAGCTCCAGCACCTACCCAGGAGGTGATTTATTGCTGTAGATGGAGGAAAGGCAATGCAAATCTCTTTACATTCTTGAATGCCCTCCACCATTCTCAGGACCTGAAAAAATACTGTCTCTAGTTTTTGAAAGGCCATTTGATACTTCCTTTAAAAAGGATAGTCTTGCCTAATGTACTCAGAATGGGATAATAATGACAACTTGACGTGGGCAAAAGCGCTATATACAATCCAAAATGACAAGTTGTCGAAAAGTATAATGGACAGCCAGGGGTGGTGTACCTGATGTGGAGACAAGACCCTTACGTGTCTTGAAGTTTAAACTGGGCAGCCCCGCTGTGAAACATGCTTGAAAGCCTCATTGTCTACTGGGTTGCTAAGGAGCCTTTGAAAGTGCATGAGGGTAAATTAAGGAAAGGTATTAATTTAAACTAGAGTTTCTGAATAGCGACACAAGTAGACAGACCTTCAGATACGGCCATCATCTGTAATACACCCATTAGTTCTCTCTTGCACTGCTGCTCTTTTGTTCTTGTCCCCAGTGGAATGTCACAGCACTGCTTACAGTGCCCAGCGCTGCCACTTCTGTGACTGGGAGCCGGAGGAGGTGGCCGAAGCTCTCAGCTCCTGACTTGTTTAAAGTACCAGGTAATTACTGAAGGTTGTGCCTGATTCTTGGTTTTCTAATCTGTGTTGGATGGTGGCATTATTTCCCTATTAACCCTTTCCACTTCACCTCTTTCATAATCTAATGTGGCAAGACCACATTGTCTGCCTTAGGCAGTGATCCTTGAAGATGCAAACTTATTTCTGCCATGAACAGTAAGTGTAGATGGCCACAGTTAAACTCAAATATATGAATCCCTGTGAAGGGAGACTCTGAGAAAAATGGGCTTTGCCACAGGCTGTTTAAATGTGAGTGAAGGTGTTGTCTAGCTTTAGGCATATGTATGGGAAAAATGTGTTTCTGCTATGTCCTAAAAGTACCATAAGTGGTTAAAAGAATTCAAAACAGATCCCAAAGCTCTAGTTCCAGCTGCTCTAATGGGTAGTAAGAATGATCTCCCTTTTCCTCTGTATTTGCAATCCATTTAAATTTGGATGCTTTTACAGGGTGAGACTGTGGTGCCTGTTGTCAGCAGGGCTGTCTGCAGGATTGTACTCATGCACCTGAACTAGAACAGTTTGTTTTCTTGACTGGTATCGGCCTGAGCTGTTGATGAAACATTTCAACATAGCCTAAGGCAAACCAAGCCTTGTAAGACTGTTAGCTTATTTCAATGTCAGGACATCTGTATTCAGACTGATCCCTTCTTTCTGGAGTTACAGGAAGTACCCCAGAATAGAATGGGGTAGGAAAAGGAGCTCTCAAAGGATCACGGAAATGCTGATGAGCCTAAGTCACCATGTGGAACAGCTTCTTTCCATGAACATACAGGGAGTCTGGAGCAATGACATTTGTAACGTAGCTCTCCAGTTATGTTCAAGTTAGGAGAAGTGAATCCAGATCTTAATGTGCAAGTGACATTTACTGTCTCTCTGGCAGCAAATGTCCTTTAAATAACAAATGCACATTTAGACTGCCTTTGATCTCTTAAAGCAAGAATATGAGTCTGAAGACAAGCTTTTAGCTTTATCTTATTTTCTTCTATCTCTGAAATTTAGAAGTGGCACTCTGATCTTAATTTATAGGTTGGGGTTTTTTTTCCTTCCCCTAGGTGATTATTTTAGAAATGTTCATAGGACAAAACATCTAAGCTTGTGACCTTTCCTGAATTCTAAGTATTTATAGATGTTTGTCCCTGGATTGTGGACCTGTTTTAAGTCTTACTGTATTTTAGTGAATTTGGGCACAGCAGGCATTGGAGTTAATTTAGCGAGCAAGCATGTGGACAAATCTGGGCAGAGCTTGTGTGCTGCTTTACTTTTGCAACTGCGTCAGCTGGTCTGATATCAGCTATTCCCTCTTCTTCCAAGTCTCCTTAAAACATCACCATCACTGGAGCAGGACACATACCCCAAAGTGACAATCTCAGGGCATCCTTGACAGTTTAGCAAGAACCCTGTGAGATTCAATAGGAGGTTCGTTTTACAAGTTAGGGCATGAATAATGCTTAGCACCTTGCAGAGGGAGCTTTTCATTGCTTCACAGTCTTTAAAATGATGATGGGGGCTTAATCTGTCCTCTGAGCAGTATCTGGACTCTGAGATGGGAGGAAGGATGAGAAGAAGGCGTCTTTTCCCACCTGAACAAACTGCTCCTGCAGGCTTAGGCTGCTGAGTCAGATGGTTAAAGGCACCTAACAGGGGAGTTGGAGTTGGTGGGCTGGAGAGCTGACCTAACCCCTGTGCCATGTGCATGGAATTGCCTAGCCCACCCATGGAATGAGTAGCCAAAATGAAATTACTGTGCTGGAGTCCCTTGCTTGCTGCATGCTCAGGCTCAAGCCATGGCTTTGCCCTTTCAAAATGAAAGTGCATGCCATTAGAGCAAAGCAGTTCTGGGTCTCCTTTGGCACTAGCTGTGGAAAAAGTTTCGTCTGACTCTCAGGCTGGCACTTGGCTATGCAGGATGTGGATTCACTTTCTTTTTGTGCTGCCTGCCTCCAACACAAATCCTCCTGCATGCCATGTAACAAGTCATTTACAGGGCTGCAGCTCTGTGGTCCTGTCCTTCTGCTTCTGACAAAGGGAGGTGAGCCCTTCTCCTGGGGCGGGATGGTTCCCCTGTAGCTGAAGACAGTATCGGGAAGGGCTGGGGCATGCTGGGCTTTGCTGATGTAACAGGCTCCCTGCAATTTTCATTCAGATCTGGTTGGCTGGGAGCTGGCAGGGAGCCTCAGATACGCCTCCAACTCAGATGAGGTCATCCTTGCTGCTTCTTTTTTTTATTTATTTTTTTTTGGGTGGCTGCTTCAGAAAGAGTCTGTGGTGTCTGAACATTTAAGGTCAGCGTGCCAATTCCTACACCTCCATAAATCTCTGGATGCAGGAACCCTCTTCCCTCCCCTCCCTCCCCTGACTGCACCCTTTTCGCAGCACCGTCACAGACCCTGCTCTCCCTTTAAAGAGAGAGGAGGAGCAAAAGGAAAATGAATTTTCCGCAGTGGATTTTATAATTGACTCTCGCATCCAGGTCAGAGGGGAGCGTTTGCTGGCAAGACATTGTAGAGCTGCCCGGGCCCAACATGAGTGTAGAGTAGCTCCAGGACGGAAGAAACTCCAGACTGTCGCTTCCAGAAGTAAAACTACTCGCCCTGCCCAGTCGCTTCGTCCC
>NW_010194133.1:92453-93574 GCF_000695765.1 Mesitornis unicolor | reverse complement strand
GAGGGTGCTTTTCCAGGGAGCGCTTGGGAGATGCGTATTGATGTATATGGGTGTATGTCAAACCAAGCGCTCTTCGTGCTTCTCGTTGTAGCAACCTGCTGTGCTGCCCTGTGGAGGAAAAGTACCCTATCTAAAGGAGAAACAACCAGTTGAGTGGTCTGGGGTTCCACCCCCTCACCGTTTTGCTCCATGGGGTACCTATCCCTGTATCAGGCTCTCCTCACAGAGGTTGCACAGGCAGGCCAGGGTCAGGCAGGTATCGGTGTGACCTTTCAGCGGGATGCTTTCATTTTTACTGTATTCCACAGTACTATGACTCCAGGGTCATAACAAGAGGCAGGTTTATACTTTAACAAGTCTTATATGAGGCTGTTGTTTTACAGCAGTGCTTACACGTCAGTCTGAGACCTGAGTCTTGTGGTTATTTGCACAATGATATGACTCAACAGGATTCAGTGCATTAAGAATATGTGAAATAGTTTGCCGGATTTGATGGCAGGTGAGTGAATTTGCGCTCTTGTGGCCATCCCTGCTGACTTCATGGGAGAACTTCATAGGACAAAAAGTTTCTGCATATGAGGCCTGTTGCAGAACTGGAGCTTGTATCAATACGAAACCTCGTAATAAACAGAGAAAATGGGGTCAAGGTGAGAGTAAGCGTTACGTGATTGTGTGGATATGATACAAGTCGTGCATGTTGAGATTCAATACCATAAGCTCTAAAGATATTCTAAAGACTATCTCTGGCTATATATTGATATGCTGTGTTTTTAGGGTTTTCTTGCCTCCTCTTTGTTACTAGTCCTTTGGAAATGAATTCCTCTTCACCACCGTTATAATAGATATATGTAGTTAGTTCACTTTTCAGCAGCCTTTCTGTACATGTTGGGTCATATATTTGGCATGTAGTTAAAATCTGCATCATCGTGCACAAGGGGCTGAATTAATATTATATATTAAAGTTTTTGTTCTGGCCTTTCCAGATGTCTGGGTGTTGACCTTGATATTTTGCAGGAAGCTTTCCTGGCAGAAGGTGGCACAAGGTTTAGTTAAGGCAGATTTAACTCCTGGGGGGGGCTGTGGTAGGCTGGGAGCACAGAGTGGAACCGGTTCCTCTTGTT
>NW_010194133.1:75117-92422 GCF_000695765.1 Mesitornis unicolor | reverse complement strand
ATTCCTGCAATTCCTCCCATCCAGCCCCCCTTCCAAACACACCCTGGTAGAAGTCCACCAAAAGGCTGAAACCCTTTAGAGCAGACAAAAGAGGCTAAGCCTCTTCCCACACTTGCAGGGTCGGTAAACAGCTCCCCTGAAATCTGAGGAAAAAGCCCATTTCCATTTAGATGCCTTTTCCCTTCCCACAAGGGTAACAGTGCACAGCCAAGAGTTTCCTGTCCTTGATGTGTTGTATTGATGACCTTGCTGGGGCTTTGTTTGTTTGTTTGTTTGTTTTTCTGGGAGGGTTGTTTGGTTTGTTTTTTTTTTCCCACTTTAACACAGATGAGGTGTTGCCAGGTTACTTGGCCCCAGAGTTGCATGAGCCACTGAATTGTCTTTCCCTTCCACAAGTCCAACCTAGGTGGCTGAATGCAGGAGCAAAGCCTCTCATAGAGCAGTAGTCAGGACCACTGAAGGTAGGAGCCTTACTTTTGACACCAAAGCCTCTTCCAAGAAGGAGTGACCTGTGCTTCTGGGAGGTGTTTTGACATGTAAGTGTGATTTTTGCCACTGTTGTGTTATAGACCTTCGGTATGCAGCCTAAAAGAGCATGCCATTTTAGCCTCAAATCTGGCAGTATGCTGAGAGGTGTCTGAGTAGATCTAAGTCAGGCAGTGATGTTTCTGTAACCAATTAAATTGTTTTTTTAAAGTTACTTTTACACAAGTCACTTATTCCAGTGTCTTCAGACATAAAATACGCAGTAATGCTAGGTGGAATTGACTTTAATAAGTGAAATGAAGCCGAGTTCCCTGTGTGATTTTCTTCATTGTTAGAGCAGGAATTCAAAAAGTAAATAAACATAGGGTGATGTAAACTGTATTTTTAAAGTTCTTCTGGATTGAAGAAATATTTAATAATAGTACTGCTGGGGAAACATGTAAAGAGTATTTTTTTTGTACTGCCCTATGAAGTCTTAAACTTTTTTTTTTTTTTAAGAAAGCGGATAGAGCCATGAAGTCATTGTGTGACCAGGCTTAGTGAGTGTTCCACGTGCTTATGTAGGTACTGGTTTTTATTGGCTTTAAATTTAAGAGTTTTTTTCAGATAAATTGTTCAGAGCCGAAACAGTCCTTAGTGTAAAGGATTTGTGCATAGTATAGCTGGAAGTGTTTATGTTGTGCTGACAGGATTGGTTTAATTTTGAAATTCAGATAGAACAGAACAGTAATTGCTTAATTGGTATTGTGTTATTGAAACTGTAATTCCCATTTTTAAAATTACGAATGTTTCATTTTTTTAATGAGGCTTAACAGAACGTTATAACTCCAGGATAAGGATTATCACCCCCATGCAGACCATATAAAGCACAGTCTAAGATGTTACTATGGCTAGAGATGCAGTATGCAGCTCTGAGAGGTGGAAATTTGGGCATATAGACACGACTCGGGACCGGATGGAGCAACCAAGGCCACCTGGGAGTGATTCCTCACCCAGCATTGGTTTGAGTAGCTCTTGCTGCTCACTGTGTCCTCAGCTGGGACTTTGGATTTCTTGCCAGCCCCTGCACTATCATAACCCACTACAGGGAAATGGTACAAACTAACTGTAGGAACCACATGCAACCTGCTTGTGAGTTGTGTGAGGCTTGAGTCACACAGGTTCACCTCCTTTGCTTCTGAAGAAAAAAGAAATTACATTTACTCTGGCAGCTTTCCTGCACATCCGCCTCTTCATCAGCCCAGCTGAGCTGCAGGAAAGAAGCAGCTATTTCATATTCAGGAATGAAGAGGTCTAGGTATGATTTATAGTTTATATATATGTGTGTGTGTGTATATATATATATGTGTGTGTGTGTATATATATACACACACACACGCACACACATATATATATTAAAAATACAATAGTATATATAACATACATAATAATATGTATATATAACCCCCCCCCCATTTTTTCCATTGAAAACCAGGCTGTGTGGACATTAAAATTTTAATGACAAAATAAATACAGAAAAAATAACTTGAAAATCTGGAAAATGTAAACTCTTACTGGTATTAATTGATACCCCCAAAGAAAACAAAACAAAACAACCCAGTCCAACAAGAAAACAAACCTTTAGAATAGGTGAGTAGAAGTACTGATGATGGGAAAGTTTGAATCGGCAATGTCTAAGTCTGAAAAGGAATGGAAGTGCAGAGTAATTGTAAAAATATTGCCAGAAGATCTTTATTTTAGTGACACTGCTGGATATTACTATAATAAGGCACAAATTCCGTTGTAGGTATCCTCTGCTCAAGCCTGACAGCTTAAAAACTGACTACTCAGTTGGTGCCTTTTCAGGGAGACAATTATCAAGAAAGCTTTCTTTGGATCAAATGAGAGACTGGCAGTTAGTATTACCAGCATACTAAAGACTGGCTTAGTTGAACCATCAAATTTTCCCTGTCCCTAACTAAAATAAGCTCTTTTGTTATAAAATATAAGGCATTTTAAAAAGAAAACTAAACACAATCATTGACTCATAATAGCTGGTTTAAGCAGCAAGAACATTTGAAGGAAATACAAACAAAGAAGAAATAATTTCTTTGCTTCTGCAGGAAGTCTTCCTTTGTTCATACTTACCGAATCTTTCATTCTTTATTACCAAATTTGCTTTATTTGATATTATGCAATCCATATTATTTGAGAGTTTTTTCCTCCTCACTGTCTTTTAGAAGCATCATCTTTGATCTATGATGACAATTATTTTCACGGCATGTGCAGACAGTGGCTGCAGATGGGGAATAAGTAGCATGAGCCGAGGAACATGTAAGAAATAACAGTCCTCGACTCATGCAAATATGGGATGTGATGGGTCAAACCACACATTTGTAAGAAATTTTGAATCCCCTGAGTGCTGTCATTTACTGCATCTGGGGCTGCAGGTGCCTCTGTGAGTCATGGACTGCATGTCCAATGCCAGGCACTCAGTGCTGAATTCCAGCTGTTATTGGGTTTTTTTCTCTATAGATTTGTGACTATACTCAGTTTGCTTTTCTTCTTCAAGCCAAATCTTTCTGTTAAAGCATTTTTCTCTCTCTCTCTCTCTATATATACACACACACACACACACACACACACACACACACACACATATGTATATGTATATAGACTGGTTTTAAGGAATGCTAAATATATATAGCTATTCCTTTAAGCTATTTTGTCATGCTTTTAAACTACTCCAAAAGTAGGGATTATATTCCTGTTTTCACTGTTCAGGGAGCATAGCAGATCTGTCAGTCAAGGGGAGAAAGTTAGGATCGGCTCTTCTGAGGGAGCTGCTGTGTTCATATTACTTACGTGTTGTCTCTTGGCAAACTCATAGGTGGTTTTCACATCTAAGACAAACGTTTTGTTTAATGGCTTTCACAGTGTCTTATGGAAATTGTTGGCAGAAGCAAAAATGGATTCCAGATCATCCACGTCAGCTCTGAGACCATTCCTTCTCCCCTTCCCTGCGTGCAAGCCTTGCCTCTGAGACTACATCCACTGTGTTATTTTGCAAGAGGGACAGATAATCTGTAAATTTTTTCAATAAAAAATAACTTCTTAAAGTCACATTCTCCTGTGAAGAAGCTAAAGAAGGAATTATGTGGAAAGAAATAAACAAACTGTTCTGAGCCTGTAATTAAATGTGATTAGATATGTCTTTGGACACATGCAGAGGGCCTAAAAATCATGTTGTTGAGGCAAACTCTTCTCATTCCTGAAGGTTTGCATTCTAGGCTTAGGTAGCACGTTGATATCCTTGTAACAAACTCTTTGGCTTTGTATTCGCATGCAAACTTTTTAATTTTAAAAACCATGGTAGTTCTATTGTAGGATATCATATTGACACCAGTGTAGGTCATCATCAAGATTAGCTCTATGGACTTCTGTGTCTTGATGTGATGGAATAACTGAGCAATTGTAGGTTGCTGTTTTTGAGGCCGAGCAATGTAAGAACTGATGTGCTGATAGGAAAAAAATGGTGAGACAGAACAATCTTGGGTTTCATTTCAAACTACATTAGTGGGTACAGATTTTCTGTTTATTATCCCCAGTTGGGACTTGTTCAACTTCTCTCTTATCTCTTCTCTCTTATCTTGTTCATATCCCATTTCTTTCACTTAGCTTTCTCAGTAGCCCTTCCTGAACTCCCTTCTTACTCACTTGCTTCTTTTGAGGTTGGAAGATTTCAGCCCACAAATGAAGTTGTGAAGAACTGAAAACAGAGTCCTGTCCATAGTGAAGAAATTGCCCAGCAGTGCAACTTTCAGCAATGTCTGCCTTAAGGGCTTTTTCTTTGATTTGTTCATTCTGAAGATACCTTTTATACTTAATATGGTTTAGGAGTATTTCTTTTAACTGTAAATTGTTGGCAAGGCTATAGCTGACACTGTGTGCTCTGCAGTGCTCCTATTTTACTAGGTTTTTCTGACTTGGGGTTAAAGCCTGATGGAGACTTTGGGCTTCCTCTTTTATGTGGTTCCCACAGCCATCAGGGAATACACTGTCTTTGGCATGATGCTGCAGGATTGTGGTGATAAAGCTGAACATCAGAGTTTCAAGAAGAACATTCACCAGGAATTAGTTGTTCTGTGACGTACAGTGACGTTCTGTGTCATAGTGATATACGGTCACACCACAGCACAACAAAGATAATGTGTAACAAGTTACACCATATACCAAGTTTCTGCAGATAGACACTTTAAAACAAAACAAGAATCTCTGTAAATATCCACATCTTCTTAATGTTCTCCTGATACTATATAACCTATGCTATTCCTGTTTTGTCTGATACTGCTCTCTCAAATCTCCGTTGCTTTATGCACACACATGCACGCCTACTAAAAGTTTTCCTCTGAGATGCCTAGTAGCTAAAAAGCTGTAGAGCCACCTCTGTGTGAACATTAAAAACACCTGATTCCATGCCATTTGCTAGGCCATTGAATATTGTCTATAAATGCGCAATAATGTGCACGCTGAGAAACCAGTGTATTGGATGGTACATCCTGAAATACTTCATGATATCTTTTATCACATAACTAAGAAGAACTAGAGAAGATTCAGAATGTAAAGCTACTGAGTCCATTTTTATTTTTATGATGGCATTGAAGTATTAGGGAAGAATGCACAACCTGTGATACAAGAAATTGGAAAGGCAAAGGTGTTTCTGTTCACAGACTTTCCACATCGATCTTTAGTGTTATCATTCAGTATTTAAATCTGACATGTGAGATAGAAAAAAGTGCAAAAATTATTTTGTTTGCTGTATACATAATCTTTCATGTGTTCGCACATACAAAATAAGTAAATAGATGGAAACAATTGAAAAATTCAGGAGCGTTACGGACTTTTTTCCTCTGAATCACTCTCTCTCTTCTGGCAAATGTTACTAATGAAAGCCTGCTGTGTTGTGGGAGCTTCCACTTTTGGAAGCTATCCCAAGCCTGAGAAGCCACTTGCTTGAAGCTTGAGTTTGAGGCCGAAATTCAGAAGTTTGCCATGTTCCCTACAAAGCTGGCGTTGAAAAAAGTCTATGCACTAAGGGCTGGTCTCTGTAGCTTCAGAGAATACTGACGCTCCCAGCAGCTCATTTATATCTGGCTTCAGTACGTAGTAGCATGGAAATCATGGTAGCTTTAACTTGAAATCTCAGTACTATATTACTGTGTTCTTTTGCATGGTCATAGTGCTTATTGTCACCGAAAAGGTCACTTGTCTGAAAAATATACTATTGGTTTACATTTATGGAGTTTGCAGCCTCTGTTTTAGAAGTTGAGAACTGGCAGCTTCCACCTGCTTGTTGAATGCCAGCCAAAATTGTGCTTGTGGTGGGATGCTAGGGAGTCCCCTGTTGAAGCCAGGTGCTGTAGGGGTGACTTGCCACAGAAGGTGGGTAACTCCTGAATTTCTCAGAAGAGTTTTTAATATAAACAGTGATCCTGTGCTTGGGAGGAAAATACCTGACAACATAGGAGCAAGATCCTATGCCAACTCAGTGGAGGTCAGTGTGAGTTAGTGGTTATTTCCTTGGGCACAGCATCTCGGTTTGTGTACGCCAGAATGCCATTAAACCAGTAGGCGAGTTTTCATGTTAAACTCTGAAGCCAGAAATAACCAGTGCCTGAAGGCTTAATATCATCTTCCCTGCTCTCGTATGTGTGCTGGGTATAGTTTATTTGGCGATATATTTTTGATTTTGTGTAGCAGTAGGAAAATTCTTTTGCAGCAGCGTTCAGGTAGCAGAGTGAGTTGTGGTTATGTTTGCAGCTTTGTTTGTCTCTGCATCTGGGCTTGTTATACACGCTGGTTTGCTTGTCAGAAAGATTAGGCAGACCTGACAGACAGTTGTAACCTTATCTTTGCTCTCAGAAGCCTACCAGTTGGGATAAAAGATATGATACTAAGACTTGCAAAGGGAAGTAGTGTAAGAAAAAAATGAAAAGAAAAGGAATTGTGGTTGATTCAACAACTGTCTTTGCAAGTAGAGGTTGTATACTGGTGTTATACAAATGCAAATGATATTATAGGTCTTTTTTTATGAGTCTTAAGTTTTGTTGTGAGTGTGGTGGCCTCATTGATGGTTTACTGTAACCTGCATTGCATCTTAAATATGTAATGATTTACCGTAGTTAAAACAGAAAGAAGGACGACGCTGATCTGAACCTGAAAGCCAGTAATTTTTAAGTAATTAATTGTAACTGGCACCGCATGTTGAATTTCTTATTCTCTCTGGCAACCTAGTAACTTTTCTCATCTCTTATATTGTCATTACTTAAAAAAAGGCTTTTCTCCCTTCTGCAAAAGACCCATGCAAAGAAACTGGTTGTTTACTTAAAAGTCTGTGAAGATAGCAAAATATAAAATGGTACCAACTAGGAACCATTACAAGTACCAACTAATAGAAAGGAATTGTAAAACGGGGAAAAACTTACCCTTGATTTCTCGTAGCTATCTTTGGTCTTAATTGTACAAACAGTTGGTAAAGGGTTTTGGATCTAAATGTCATATTAAGTACAAGATACTTTTGAATTGTTAAAATAGCTTCTTGTTCCTGCCATAAACCTGGTAGGGCCCAATTCTTATAAATGGGATTATTATAAATTCACATTTTGGTTTCTTTTTTTATTTCCTTTCTTTCGCAGCAGACAGGAAGTGTGCGTGAATTGTCTCTAGAGCCAAATGATCCTTATCTGTCCTTGGGATAACTTACTGAGAATTTTAGAGTCAGATGGTGAGAAAAAATTGCCCTAATGTTTTAGAAACCTCATGACAGCCTACAGGAGCCTGACTAAATCTATGAAAAAAAGAAAGAAGGGAATCATTAGAAGTCCTTTATCAAAGACTGGATGAGAAAGCAATGGTGCTTTACTCCCAAATGACACTTTTCAACAGAAGTTCATAGAGAGCTCTGCTGCAATACCATTACTGACACTGAATAGTATGCTGCTCCTCGAGGACTCCCATTTATTTTCAAGATATCTACCAGGTGGGTGCAGAATGGGGTACAAGTAGAAGGTTTTGGTTCTATCAGCTGTAGTTGGAGGGGAATGGAACCTAATTTCGTTGCAATCCTGGTACCTGTGAAAGTACTTCAAAAGCAAATATTTCTCAATATGAGCTAAGAGTGACACGGTCTGATGAGGTGAAGAGTGGCAGAACTGCTTCCTGATTAATCAAGCAGCAAATGCTTCTTTGAGGCATTGATTCATGAAAACCTTGAACACATAATTAATTTTAGCTGGGCTTCTGTTGAGTGTATGTGTAAACTGGTACATTATATCCCTCCTGAATGGTTTCCTCAATCTGGGCATAATAGGGCTGCATATCTATTTTACGCTGAGGCATGGCAAGTGACTTACAGGTGTTTGTGCTTAATATATAAATAGAAGTGAAGAAAAAGATTAAAATCTGTGTTTGGAAGGAGGCAGGATATGCTATCAAATGCTTCGTTGCAATGATGGGATTCTCAAATTTTATGCTTGAGTGTGTCACTGTTCTTAAAAACTAATCTGGTAAGCAGTGTAATAAGGTCTGGGTTTTTTTATTTTGTGTGTGTGTGTATGCTGTGTAGTTTTAACTGACCTTCTGGGAGACTGAATGGATTCTTTATCCTGGCCGTAAATTCTTTCCAGGATTTAGCCTCTAAGCTACTTCAAAGAAAACCAAAAAGATGGCTCAGAAATATTCATTCTAGCTGTATCATATGGCATTTACTGATTCTGGCCAAGAGCTAAGACAAAGATAGCAAGTACATTAATCACTCAAAGAAATAATGTTTTTCTTGCCAACAACGTTGGTAAAGCAAGTGTGCTACGTAGCATTTCTGTCAAGGTAAACTGTGCATCCACATCTTTGGAAAGGGTATAAATGTTTTCAGTAAACTGGGGATTCATTTAAAAGGTTAAAATTTAATTAGGCAGTTAGAGGCAAAGAGCCTTACCTGACAACCTCATTTACTTCTGATCATTGCTTTAATGAGTAATTTGTATGTTCTACTCCTATGTGGCCTTTATGTTTTCCACAGCTGACTTCTGGTAGCCTTGTCCCTTTCCTTTTTTCTCAGACTCTACACTCTCATGTTTATATACTGCTTATTAAATGTTTATTAAACATATCAAAGGGAATAGTGTTGGAAGGTGCATATAATGATAAGTTGCTGTGTGCACAAGCTTCTCTTTGAGGTCACCTGAAGGACCTGAGTGCCCGAACACCTACCAGTTTGTTTTTTAACCCTGCTGCATTTGACTTAAAAAAAACCATAATATTTCCCTCTGTGCCTTGCTTAAACTCAGACCTTAGTGTCACTTCTGTTGTAGTAATACTTTAGCCTGCAACAACGCTATAGAGTGTAGTAACAGTAAAGACCACTTCAACATGTAAGTCATATAAAATTTCTGTGTGTTTTCCGTTTGTGATGTGCTGACAGAGGAGAATAATGAATAAACAATGTGGTCTTGTTAGATGTTAGCATAGGTTTGAGTAGCTGTGTGTATAACTGATGCACTCATAGCATATGTATGTTTGAAAGTTCATAAAGATTTGGATGCCAATGCTGTTAAGTACCTCTGAAGAACTTTCTAGTTGTGTTTCGTGGAGATTAATGGGCTAATATGGATCATTCCTTCAATATGCTACCAGTGTTAGGTTTCTTACGTGGGAAACAGGATTTATTATTTCCCAGATGTTAGAAATTTTGATTCTTTCCTAGAATGATAATTTGTGGCTGCTTGGGGGTGCAGTTAGAGAAAGGAAATAAACTAGGTGCAATGACAGCAAGTAGTTCTCCATGACAGCAGGGAACTGGCAAGATTTCTTTTGCAGTTCACTTTTGTTAAAGTATGGAAAGGGTCTGATAGCAGAATCCAGTTAATAATGGTAAGTTGACACTTCAGCCACCATGCTACTGCTCCCACTTCAGCTGTTTTTCTGCAAGTCTCTTACCCGGGAACTGCTCTGTAACGTGCATGAATGCAGACAAATAACCTTTGGATAAGGTGATGATGTCTTCAGGGTTGAAGCCTTTATAATGGGGCAATGCTTCCTCAGTCATTATTACCAAATATACACACAAGCAGATCAGCCAGCATTAAAAATTTGATCCAGATCATGCAGTGATGCACAATCCCATTTCTGTCAATTTAGTCAAAGTACATTGAGGCAGCAAAAAAGCATAAATCCTTGTTTGTCAGCTTCAGGAGGACAAGGAGATACTTGATGCCACATAAATCTTTCTGATAAAAAAGTTAACCTGCCAAAATTGTTTGAATAAATTTCAGTTTGTGGAGTTCATTGATGCTGGGTCATTTCTTTCTTTCATGTGACATCAGTTTTTCTGATCCAGCACAGGGAACTTGAAAGTCACACTTAATATGTCATTGAACCATGACATGAGACACTGCTCATATGGATTTTAGCTGGTCTTTTTAGAGCTAGTCTTCTGTACTGTTGTGGTTTAGGGCTGGGCTGGCCACTAAGTGCTGGACAGACACTCTCTATTAACCCCTCTCCCCTCCCCAGAAGGGAAGAGAAAAAGGATAAGGGAGGGACACTTTATGGGTTGGAAAAGAAAACTAACAGATTTAATGAAACAATAATACTAATGTAAATAGGAAAATAATGAAATATATACAGATATGTACAAATATATATATAAAACCAGTATAAAATTCTCCCCCCACTCCCCCAGTGACAATTACGTCACCAGAAGCTCCGCGAAGCAGGGCTTTGGAAGAGTCCCAGACCAGACCCAGCAGCAGGTGGGAGCAGGATGCAGGAATTGGATTCAGGAACACATGGATCGGGATCAGAGGCAGACGAACTAGAAGGGTTCTGCTTCGATTTCTGCCCTCACAGGAGCAGAAAAGCAGAGGGCAGAGAATGGAGGGCAAGAGTGAAGGGTTGAGACCCTCGTGGTCCCTCAGCTTTATGCTGAGTTTGACATACGTGGGATGGAATACCTCGTTGGTTGGTTCTGGATGATCTGTCCTGTCCGCTCCTCCCCGCAGGTGCACATACGGCACCCATGATGAGGCCGTGGCGTTGTCATGTTTACATACCATACAAGCACTATCACTTGTAGAAGTGAAAACTGTCTGGAAAAACATGCCATTAGTTTCAGCAAGTACAACCACTTTGAAGAGACTGAGCTGAAAAGTAAAATCACTAAATAGAAAATTAGTTCTATTTAGCTCAAACCGGGACATGTGCCCCATACCAGATAAGAGAATTATGCGTCTGGAAGACATAGGCATAGTGAACACCAAGGAAACTGGGCGGGAAGCCTTTTAGCCATATTTCAGACTTTAACTTTAGGGTTGTATGGTTGGTTTATTTGTTCAGGTTTTGTTCTGGTTTTTTTGTTGTTTTGTTTTGTTTTGTTTTTCCCAGCCTTTACAATTCAGTATGGACAAATCTGCCTTTTCATTCCTTTTCCTCTTCTATTTCTTTTTTTTTCCTCTAGTTCCCAATACTCCATAGTCTTGGCTGACAAATTTATTATTTGATTCTGCGGTTTTGTACATACAAGAGTTCTTTGTGTTCTCCTACAAACATTACTTGTCACAAAATTTTGCTCACAAAAGCCAGCAAAATGAAATGCTGTATGAGTTGTTAGTGAGTTTTAGTTTTGATGGCAAGATAAGCAAGAAACATTTTAACATTGTCTTTACTATTCTAACATCAAGAAAACGGTTGAAGCTCTTGAAACGTAAAATTTTTTTTCAATTTTTTGTTCAGTTGTAACTCCAAAGCATCTGTAGAAATCTAGCGTGGGATGTGATTTTAAAAATTAAGATTCTGAGGATGGGGTGTGCTGATGTGAACACAGGGGAAATGTGAGGTGGACTGAGTTGTGTTCAGGGTTAGATTCGAAGTGGCTGTAGTTGCTGCTGGGTTATATTGATAGTATCGGACATGTGAACTGTTTTGGGCCCTGCTAAGCCCCTTGACATGAACAGATCAATGACCAAGTTCTCATCTGAAACACGTAACTGGGCTGCTCTGGCAGCTTCATGGACATTGTGTATTGAACTCTTGTAGTAAAATGCTACCAGGCTTTACAGTGCTAAATTTCCTGCCTTGCACAGTAAGTTAGGATAACTTAAAAATTGGCCAGGTGGAAAACATTTAATCTTAATACTTGTGAATTAATGGAGAAGTAATTGTTTCGGGCATACCAACAGCTGACTGGGTCTTCAGTGCACTGATTAAGAAACAATCCAGTGCAAATGGAGAAACAGTGTAATGATAGGTGCTGTTATCATAATCTAACATGATTTTGAATTGAGATTTATAACTAAATCTCAACGTATATTGATTTATATGACATTTATATTCTCACCATATAAAATGGCTTTTCAAACTCGCTTCCTGTGCTTTACAGTACTGTTTCATTTTGGTGCAGCTTGGAGGTGGGAGGGGTGATGATAAGCCTGGGTATTACTACGTCTTGACAAGAACTGGAAACATTGGCTGTGTTGCATAAATATAAGAAGAATATTAATTTATTTTAAAAGCCCTAATTTGTTGCAGCCAGAGGAATTCCCCAGTGAATAATTATGCAATTAAAAGACCCCTTTTTATCATAATACACCAACCCTTTGTCCAGTAACTTGTCAGATTAATTTAATTAAAAAACACAGTCTTAAAAATACACTTGTCTGCAATTGAAAGTGTGTAATCCCTTGAGATGGAAGCGCTAGTTAACATGAGTTCAGCCCAACATAATTCTGCCACATTAGTGTGTATTGCAGTAGATTAATTTAGAGAGCGAGTTCCATAGATGACTGATCATTAATGTTTATTATGATTACGTTAGAGTAATCTTTGTTTAGTCAATAAACATTTACGCTGAATCAAAAAACGGTGTTGTAGTGTCATATTGCAGCCACTTATCCATGTTCAGATAATTTTGTCCTAATGATATGGCAAGCTTACATGGCTTTCTGTTAATTGGTTAAACATTAGGCACTTTTTTTTTCCACGTTCTTGCACTGTGCTAGATGATTAAGTAGATGTGATAAGAAAATAGCTGCAGTGTTTCAGGGAACAGAAGAATATTTCCAAAACCTCTTTGTTAGTAACAGGTAGAAATAATCCCTTTACTTTAGGAAATACTTTGCAAAAAACCAAAATCCCTTTACATGAGGAAAAACTTCTTTACTGTGAGGGTGACAGAGCACTGGACCAGGCTGCCCAGAGAGGTTGTGGAGTCTCCTTCTCTGGAGACATTCAAAACCCGCCTGGAGGCGTTCCTGTGTGACCTAGTCTGGGTGATCCTGCTCTGGCAGAGGGGTTGGACTGGATGATCTTTTGAGGTCCCTTCCAACACCTAATAGTCTGTGATTCTGTGTGATTTAGTGCTTTCAGAACTGGGAATGGCTAATACATGCAGATCTTTACATGCAGTAGGGAAGCAATTTTTATTTCACTCTGACATGATTAATTCTTCCCATAAATAGATTTTTTGACTCCTTCCAGCAGAGAAGATGTGGCAGGGCAGGGGAAGAGATCGTGCTAACATATTTCATGGTCAGTGAAATGGCAGTGTGTCACTGGTCTCCCAGTAGGGGAGGAAAGCTGGTGATGGGCAGGCAGTAGGTTCAGAGTGTAACCTGCTCTGTTTGCCCCCCTGCTTCACTCTTGCAGCAGAGGTGATCACAAGCATTGTAGAGGCAGGCAAGTTGTAATATACTTCAAGATTGGGCATAGCATGTAACTGTGAGAAGATGTTGTATTAGGTGTGTGAGGGCTGCATGGCAGCTTGCGGTCCAGAGCCAGTGGTCGGAGTTGGGTTTATGCAGCCCATGGGGGTTGTTGATGGCCCAGGACAGCCTGGAAAGGCCACTTTGATATCTCTGTGCCACTACAGCAGCTGTACTATTTTAAGTAATTATGTTCTAAATTTTCCTGTACACAAAACGTGTGTATGTATAAAAAACCTAATGAATACATTGTTGTCCCCCAAGGTTCCCTCTGAGAGGAAAAATAGTTCTGTCCAACAGAAATGAAACTTCTCATTTCAGGAGTGTGCTGCACAGTGTTTACCATCCTCCCTGCTGAGAATTCACTTTCTTGCACAGTGTAGCAAATGTTACTTTATCTATGTCCTGGTTTGAGCTAAATAGAACTAATTTTCTATTTAGTGATTTTACTTTTCAGCTCAGTCTCTTTTAAGTGACTGAACTTGCTGAAAACTGGCAGCATGTTTTTCCCAAACAGCGCTGCTAGAAGATATGCTCAAGGTCAGTTGTCTCATCATGGGTGCTGTGTCTGCGCCTACCGGGGGGGAAGCGGACCCAAAACTGACCAGCAAGGTATTCCACCCCACATACGTCATACTCGGTATAAAAACCGAGAGATCACGAGGGTCTGGTTCCCTTTTCCCCCTTCTTCCATCTTGGAGCCCTTTCATCTCGGACCCTTCCGTCCATCTCGATCCTGCAGAGGCCAAGGCCTGAGCAGAATCCTGCTCGTTCGTCTGCCGCTGATCCTGATTTGGGTGTTCTGCATCCTGCTCCCACCTGCTGCTGAGTTTGGTCTGGGACTTTTCCAGTGCCCGGCTCTGCAGAGCCTCTGGTGATGTATTCGTCATTGGTGGGAGGGTGGGGGGAGGATTTTATATTGGCTTTGTATATATATTTGTACATGTTTGTATATATTTAATTATTATCCTATTTACAATATTATCTGTAGTATTAGTATTACTGTTTTATTAAATCTGTCAGTTTTATTTTCCAACCCATAAAGTCTCTCTCCCTTATTCTCTTTTCTCTTCCCTTCTGGGGAGGGGAGAGGGGTTAATAGAGAGCGTCTGTCCAGGATTTAGTGGCCGGCCCAGACCTAAACCATGACAATCTATTTTATATACAGTGGTTGTTTACTTTAAATGAATGCAGTGTTGCTTAAAAATTACCCAGTTGATGGCACCAGAAACTGAAGTCTGGTTTATCATCAGAACAAGTAGCATGTGGGCACTTCCCCCTGTCCCTTCAACGTTAATAAATTTTTGTTCCAAAAAAGATTTTAATCAGTGGGGGTTAAGAGCATGCTTCAAAATTATATTTATCATCTGTGATAGAAATGTTTACTCTTTCTGTTAAGTTTCTAGTCTCCTATCTTTGCTGCTATACATCCACGTGGTAAACACGGAGTTTGCTTTGTGTTCACACTGAATTCACGCTGGTAACTCAGTGATGAAAGTTGTTTGTGTAGCAGGTTATTGAGCCATTAGACTTCACCAAATACTTTATAACGAATGAAAACCATTGCTTAGAAACTTACAGTTCTAGTTGCCAGTATAATTGTAAGTGCTAAGGGAACACAAACAAATACATTTACTCATTCAGTCACGTTTCATCATTAACAATTTAAGTAGAAAAAGTATAGTGAAATGAATTCTTAAGTCTTAATAATTTAGGAAGTTGTACAGTAGAGTGGCAGTAAGAAATGTCATGGACTAAAGTAACACCTTTTCTGCAATTACGGACTTTTCATCCCCTTTATTTTGGGAGTGTCTGTGACGTTGGAGGTTCATTTATTTGTGTGCAGCCTGAGATCTTAAAATCTGTTTGCACTGGGTATGGGAGAGATGAGAAGAGACAAAACTTAGAATCACAGAATCATTAAGGTTGGAAGAGACCTCTAAGATCATCAAGTCCAACCGTCAACCCAACACCCCCATGCCCACTAAACCATGTCCTGAAGTGCCACATCCACACACTTTTTGAACACCTCCAGGGATGGTGACTCCACCACCTCCCTGGGCAGCCTGTGCCAGTGCTTGACCACTCTTGCAGTAAAGAAATTTTTCCTAATATCCAGTCTAAACCTCCCCTGAAACTTGACACAAGACAACTCAGACATCAGCAAAGCAGAGGGTTGTGTTAACCTGCAGATTTGGTGGTGGTTGCAGGTGGAAAATTAGGCATAGAGGAAGTAAGCCAAGATGAAGGAACTAGGGAGAAGGTGAAAAACCAGTGTCATGGTGGAGGGGTAAGCAAAGAGATGAACGAAGGGGAAGGCCAGACTGAAAGGAGGAACTCAAACAGGAAAACAAAGTGAGAGGAATTAAGGGAGGAATAAAGAGCCACTTGAGTGGCACAGAGAAGTATGACTAAAAGCACAGTCATAGAAGGAACAGCAAGTAGCAGGTCACTGACTACGCCTCCTTCTTCCTATTGCCAGTGAGGTTTACCAGAGAGTTGGCATTTGGCTGAACAGAGGATAGCGTTATCCCATCCCTTCTTGAAGTGGGAGTGTTAAAGGAGTGTAAGAACAAAAAGCCAGGGGTGAGTTGCCAGCAAAAATTGGCATCTAAACCAGAGTTCCTAGACCTAAGAGCAGTAATGCCTGGGAGCAAGATAGGGTTTGGGGTGCATGCTTTGTGTGGAAATGATTTGCTGTGGGGATCAGGGCCACAGAAGTGCCAGATACCCATAGCATGCGGTCACAGTAATTGCTCTGCCAGATTAAGTCGTCAGCCAGGATTTCTGCATGGCACCAGGCTGTGCTGGGTGGCTCTGCCATGGAGAGTTGGTTATTTTTGTACCTCAGATTTAAAATGTAGGTGTGCTCTGAGTGGCCCAGGCATTGGAGGAGCAAAGCCACATTTCTGTGTGGTTTCAAAACTCCAAAGAAACAAAGCAATTCAGGTGTTTAGGGGGTTGGGTAATGAAAGAGTAATGCTGCACTATTTATCCAGGAGTAAATACTGGAAAAAAACCTCCTGCATGAACTTGAGCTTCTTTTCAAATTTAGGTCAATATATATACCATCTCCAAGTAAACACTGTTGTCCTATTTTCCAACCACTGAATGGATGAGCCTAGTAGAAAATAGCTTTTGGAGAAATCCGTGCTGTTTGATCAGTGTGTAACTTGGTATGATAGAGCACAGAGACTTGTGACAGCAAAACTGTCAGCCTTCCTTTCTGATTTTCAAGGCTGTGTCTCAGTCCATCACAGGAATTAACCTTTGTGTGTGCCCCTTCTGATCATTATATGAAAAGAAGTTCAAAATCCCTCAAACTAATATGACAGAGAAAGGATAAAGTTTTTATTTGGGTTCGTTTTAAGGCCATATGCATTTAATTTTTATTTTTATGCTTCCATTTTAACATAATATTTTTCATCTTAGCCTTATAAAAAGTTAGGTCCTTACATTATTTTTGGGACAGAGTATGATGCTACAGCACAGTTATATTCTACAGAGATGGGTACTTTCAACCATTATTTGAACTTTACAAAATAATAATTTTCTAAGTGTAAATATTAATTTGCTTACATATACAGTATAAACAGCTGCCTGATGCAAGGAAAGAAGAGAAGCAAGAGAGAGCAGAGAGAGGGGAAAGAAGGTAGCTGGGAAGTGTTAGTGTGACAGCTATAGAGTTAAAAAAAACCACAAAAACAAAACCTCTACCTGCTGCCAAGTGAAACTTAAGAGTTTCTATGGTGTGATAATTTGTAGAAAGAAGGAGGAGAAGGTTTTTCCTGCTCCAAAGAAGAAAGGATTTTTCATATTTTCACCTGTGACATAACTCTCAACTCCAATGTTAAAAAGTACTGGTATTTTAAAATAAATCAACATGCACTCTATTCCCTTGGGTTGGCTGCACAAAACTGGGAGCAGAAGCTGGGAGAACAAGAAGAGTTGGCCAGCCAGGCATTGGTGCTGCAGCAGTAGAGAAAGCTGGGAGCTGGGGGGGACAGGGAGCTTGCTGGAGGGAAAGGCTGCTCTGTGGAGAGGTGGTGAGCAGTGAAGGGATGCTGCCATCAGCTCTACGGCTT
>NW_010194133.1:39969-75099 GCF_000695765.1 Mesitornis unicolor | reverse complement strand
ACCAGGGTTTCCTTTTTAAAAGCTAATCCATGCATTGTGTATGTGGAAATTCAGCAGTTCTCTTCATCTTATTTGTTCTGTCACAAAAATCAGTCTAGGTTGTGACAGACCCTCTGACAGGCTTTTGACATTAGCTGGACTAGCCCCAAATCAGTCCCGGAAGTAGAGGAGGCCCAGTGAAGCACAGCCCTGTGTGCTCTCCCTGGCAGTCGGTCTGCTGGGTGTCTCCTTTGTATGCGTGCTCTAGCTGATTTTCACCAACATATTGGCAGCAAAGAATGTGAAAATAAATGATGTAAAATACCTAAAACAAGCTGCTAGTAAAAAGCATGGATTTTGGTTTTGGTAGATATCGTCTAGGAAATACACTGAGGAAAAGTAGTACTTAGTGCAGACAACCTATGGGAAGAATAGCAGGACGCTTTGAATACACTTTTCATGAGTACATTATGCACTCAGCTCAGGTGTTGCTGTATTTAAAAATTCCATAGCAAAGTTCCTGCAGTATTATAAATAATAAAATAATCTTCTGAAACCACTTTATCTGGTTTTATAGATGATACCTTTTAGCAAATACAGGGTGCAGAATTCGCATCCTATCGAAATGTAAATTGCAGACTGATGTTACACAGTGAGTTGTGTCGCACCTTTAAAAGTAACAAAGAATATTAGTGAAAGGCAAGAAGATCAAGGAGAAAAAACAGAGAAACCACACTATTTAAATTTGAAGAAGAGCATATTTGACAACCGAGTGAACAAAAAGAATAGGCATCAAAGATGTCTGTGCCTTGACAAACGTTGGGAGGAATCCCTTGCCTTTGCTTGGACTATCCATAGATGCGAGTTCATTATCAAGCAGTTCTGCGTGCGTGACTGCCTTCGTTTTCGATAAAAGTAATGCTCTTTTAGGGATGTCAGTAAGTAATAACCTTGCCTGTGGAGGTGCATAGGATGTGGTATTTTGCAAAAGACTTCCAAATTTCTATTATTAATAGAAGCTTTGTAGTTTGGCTCTTTTCAGGGCTTTTTTTACTGCCTTTTTGGTGAGATGAGGTGGGGGAAGGCACTAAATCTGACAGTTTACTAGAAACAGTGATACGTGGCATGGAACGCTATTAAGGAGATTATGTTATCTCTTAGGAACAGAGAATGCTGCGGTCAACGGGAAATCAATTTCCGAGGGTGCTGCAGTAAATTTGTCTTGTAACTGGAAACTTTCTAATTGCCGCCCCAAGGGAACAGTAAGCTGAAAACCAGGCAGATGGTTTCTTACCCATTTCCCTTCTTCTTTGATTCTGTCTAAATTATTTCTAGCTTCCTAGTAACTTCGTGCGTTAAACATTTGCAAATGTTTTAACGCTGTCATAGTTGCTCTCACTTGTACAGTAACTTTGCTGTTCAAAAGCCAGATGTTTTTCAGCAGGTTTTGGGAGCGATTTAAATCTGCTCTCTTTAGATTGAGCCACTGCTTCTAACTATAATGTTAGCAATTAGTATGAGGGAGAAATTGGTTTTTATTCCATGCAGAAGGATTGTATATATAATTCTTTTCTTTAAGTGAGGGCTCAAGGAGATGTCTTTTTTTCCCTGTTCCATTACTTCATTGAGTCTTTAGTTACTCCCATTATCTGAAAAGCATTCTAGTGTCAAAGATATAGCCCAGTTTTAATGACTTTTGATTTTATTTATGGTTTTCAGTTAAAGATCAATAGGATGGAAGGACCTGCTGAAAGTAGGTACTTTAGAAGGAAGGTAGTGCCTCATTTCCTTAGAGGAGCTTAGAGAAATATTTGAGTGAAATTAAGTTTGTGAAGATCAGATATATGAGGTGTATCCAGTTCTGGGACACAACACAAAAAGGACATGGAGCTGTTGGAGCAGGTGCAGAGGAGGGCCACAAAGCTGATCAGAGGCCTGGAGCACCTTCCCTATGAGGACCGACTGAGAGAGTTGGGACTGTTCAGCCTGGAGGAGAGAAGGCTCCAGGGGGACCTTGTTACAGCCTTCCAGCTCCTGCAGGGGGCCTACAGGAAAGCTGGGGAAGGACTTTTTACAAGGGCAGGTTGCAATAGAATGAGGGGGAATGGTTTTAAACCAGAAGGGGGCAAATTTAGACTAGCTATTGGGAAGAAATTCTTCACTGTGAGTGTGGTGAGACGCTGGCACAGGTTGCCCAGAGAAGCTGTGGATGCCCCCTCCCTGGAAATGTTCAAGGCCAGGTTGGATGGGGCTTTGAGCAACCTGGGGTGGGGGGAGCTGTCCCTGACCATGGCAGAGGGGTTGGACTGGAAGAGCTTTAAGGTCCCTTCCAACCCAAACCTTTCTATGAATTTATGATTCTGTATTGAGTATTAGCTTTCTCTGTTCTGAAAGTTTGACTGAATGAAGGTGGTAGTTGTGGTGGATTGACCTTGGCTGAAGGTCAGGTGCCCACCAAGCCTCTCTATCACACCCCTCCTCTAGTGGAAAGGGGAGAGCAAATATAACAGAAGGCTTGTGGATCAAGATAAGGACAGAGAGAGATCATTTGCCAATTACCATCACAGGGAAGACGGACTCAGCTCAGGGAAATTAATTTGATTTATTAACCATCAAATCAAAGTAGAACAATGAGAAACAAAACAAAGTCTTAAAACCCTACCCCTACCCCTCTCCCTTCTTCCCAGGCTCCACTTCACTCTTGATTTCTCTACCTTCTTCCCCTGAGCAGCACAGGGGGATGGGGAATAGGGTCTGAGATCAGTTCATCGCATGTTGTATCTGCCAGGGAGGACTCCTCACATTCTTCCCCTGCATCAGTGTGAGATTCCCTCCCATGGGAGACAGTGCTCTGTTAACTTCTCTGATATGAGTGCTTCCCATGGGCTGCAGTTCTTAATGAACTGCTCCAGCGTGGGTCCTTTCCATGGGGTGCAGTCTTTCAGGAACAGCCTGTTCCCGTGTGGGTTCCCCCACAGGATCACAAGTGCTGCCAGCAAACCTGCTCCAGCATGGGTGCCTCTCTTCATGGGGTCACTGGTCTTGCCAGGAGCCTGCTCCAGTGCGGGGTCCCACGAGGTCACAGCCTCCTTCAGGTGCATCCACCTGCTCCAGTGTGGGGTCCTCCATGGATTGCAGGTAGATATCTGCTCCCACGGACCTCCATAGGCTGTAGGGGAACAAGCCCATGGTCTTTACCACAGGCTGCAGGGGCATCTCTGTTCCGGCAGCTGGAGCGTCTCCTTCACTCCTTCACTGTCCTTGGTATCTGCGCAGTTGTTTCTCTCATATATTGTCAGTCCTCAATCCCACTGCTGTTCCCCAGAAGTTGCAGGGAGGGGTTTTCCCCTTCTTAAATATGTTATCACAGAGGTGCTACTACCATCGCTGATGGACTCAACCTTGGCCAGTGGCAGGTCTGGCTGGCACGGGGTCTCTTGGACTAGGGGAAGCTTCTAGAAGCTTCTCACAGAAACCACCCTTGTAGCCCTCCGCTACCAAAACCTTGCCATGCAAACCCAAAACAATAGTTTGTGAAAACTAAATTGAAAAATGTAAGAAAAAAAGTCACAAGATGCTTATTGTGGTCAAGTTCCAGGTTCAGTAAAGAGCTGAAAGGTCTGCCTGAAATACTCGGTGGAGTTGAGGGCTGGGAGAGGTGACTACAAGTGTGAGCTGTAGGTTGAATTTGGAGCTCCTTAAAAACTTCTCAGTATCGTTATGTTCCTGCTACCATTTTGTTTAGGAAAAAAAGTTGGGAGCAAATGCTCAGTAAGAAAAAGTCAGCTTTCTGTTTTTGCCACTATGTTTTGCTTCAAAAGCATTTTTAAATTTTGTTTATTTGAAGTAGATACTTCTGTACCATTTACTCCCATCACAGATAGATGTGTTCATATAATATACCAAGTACTTATGAGCAAATTATATCAATTACTAAATCATATACAATATATGCCACAAATTAGTTGCTAAATAAAAGACAAATTATCACACTAGTTGCTAACTGTTAATTTTAGAAATGTCTAAATACCACTCAGAATGGTAATAAACTAATTACTGGTTAGAATATCAATCAGTAAGTATTTTATTTGCATCATAACTTTAAAAAAAACAATGGAATTATAATTTTGAATGCCATGTGGTAAAATTAACATGAAATGAAATATATCTGGCCCAGAATTGCTTTCATTTTTAAGAAAAATTTTGCCCGGTTACAAATTGCAACATTTTCTCTTTTGAACTTAATGGGACTTTTCCCTGTGTACATGCTTTTACATTGAGAACTTCCTGTAAATAAAGACAATTCTTTTCAATAAGAAATAAGTAAGATTCTTATAAAATAGTTGATGAGTGTTTGAAAATCTTCAAATTGGTAGAATCTTTTCCTATTTTATCTGCAGTGCAGCAAATTCTGAAAATGCGTGGTTGCCTCCAGTGATAATATAGCATGATAACTATGGTGTTGCTGTCGGATCTGTGGAACAGTTTGAAAATTTATAGAAAACCTTCATTAGTCATCAGAAGCTCTTTTAAATATTATGAATGTTATCCGGTACTTGTTTTACTGTAGTACATGGGAGTTGTGGTCATACACTAGGCTGCAAATTTGTTTTCCCTTCATAAACCGAAACCAAAGGGTAGAGTTTGCCTTAGCCAGTAGAACCCAGCCCTAGTGCACACACACTGTAACTGTGGTCACTCTAATGACCAATCCCTCATAATGAAGCAGATGGTTACTTGCTTTGTTGACGTGCATTGTATTTCAAAAAACCAGCTTATATGCCCCTTCTCCATAGGATGATACCTGCCTTTCAGACTTGTGGGTCTGGAATAAACCTACTGAAGCTGTGGGACGTGCAGGGTGGGGAGCAGCAAGCAGGCAAGCTGTTTGATCTTTTTTTGGTCCAAAATAATTTCCTATTTTCAGTGCTTTGAAGTAGCAATACAATATCTGGCCTCTTGACAGAGGAGAACATGTTTGTGTATGCCTTTTCTCAACAACCAAGCCACGAACGTGCCTGTTTTCTTTTTATTTACTGCATTTAGATGAAACCAAACTATATAAATGGGGGTTTATATAGTATATCTGTATGAAACAGGGGTTTGAAGATAAGTTAAAAGGAGAATTATAAAAGCTCAATTTCTTTCTCACCTCCACACCCAAGTCTGGATTTTCAATTTAAGGGAAGTACTCATTTTGGCTTTTGGAGCAGCTGCTTGGGAAAGGAGATCTTCTAAATCATATTCTTTGCTCCTGCTGCTCACTTTGGTGCGTTACTTAGTATTCTGTTTACAAAGCACTCTGCCAAGCGTTTGACAAAAAGCAGTGATTACGCACAGGAACTGCTGTTTTTTCAGGTTTTTTATATGTTAATGCTCACTTGAAATTTTAATGAAGCTCTTTCATGTGAAACGTGAGTTATAGAACGTTTCCTGTAATAAAACTTACAACTGCTATGGAATAAGTGACTTTGGTGTGAGGGTATGGAGTATATATATCTTCTTCATCAGAGAAATAAAATTAAGAAAATATTACAGTTTAAGTTGTTTCCAGATGTTAATTAATCTGCAATTCTGATGTTTATCATTAAAAATGTATAATATGTAAATATTTTGAAGAACAACCTTCCTGAAATAAAAACAAGTCAATTTCTTGAATATTTTTTATTTATACATAGCTTTTGTTTTTGGAGGATGCTGTTTTAAAATACTTTTGTAATACTCTGTGTTGTAAGAAAATGGTGGCCAAATGCTGATGAGCTGGTTCAACAGTAATTCAGCAGTAGGACTTCTGGGGTGGTTTGTTGTTTTTTTCTTTTTATATCTGTAGAGTGTGTAAAATATGCGACCTTGCGATGACAGCTGCTTTTGTTTATTTTTGTAGGGTTGACCCAAGGACCATTTCATCCTGCAACAATCGGTTAGCACGATCTACATAGACTTGCAGAGGGGGAAACATGTCTGAGATTGACTATGAGAAGTTAGCTGAAATAGGTAAATATTTTGTATTATACTTCAACTGGCATCTGTGTAGAGGTGCAGCTGATTTAATAGAGCATCTTCAGTAAGTGAGAGACTTCAGGAACATTTTGTAATACTTCTTGGAGCAATCCAGTATGAGATACAGCCACTGTACTGATATGTACCCTGTTAAAGCCATTAGGGTTGAAGGTTAGTTTAATACATGCAGCTTTTATGAATTATTGGTAGATGTTCCTAGTGCAATTCTAGGCTATTGGAATATCACCATCATCACATATTGTGGCACAAATGGGAGTCATTACTCCAAAGAGACAAATATTGAATGAGCATAGAGATTGCTGTATTGCATGTTATCTCCAAAGGTGTTAGTCGAGCTGAGCAATACGACCGTGGCATTAGGGGCCTCATCATTTTGAAAGATCAGCGTTACGTATTTTTTCCTTGAGTTTTTGAGGATGCCAGGCTGAACCCCACAGCAAGAGTCTTCTAAACGTTTTGGGGGGGGGGTTTTGTTCGTTTGTTTTCCCACCACCACCTCCATCTCCCTTTCCCTGGCCCTCACCTTAGCTCCAATTTCTCTGTGTCATGACTTTCAGCACCTGCAGGCTGGCCCTTTTACTACTAGAGTCTGATTCAGAACCCTCTAAAAGCAATTTTCCCCTCATCCTTGGTAAGCTCTGGATCAGGCCCCTCGTGTTGTCTCCCAGCCTGCGTTGAACAGTGATAACAGTATGAGTAGTAACAGATGATCCTTTGCTATAGCTCATGGAGCAAGGCAATAAACTCCTCTGTCATTTGCAGGAGAAAAATGGAGCTGAGGTCTCCGTCAGTTTGGAATAATGAATCTTCTTTTTTATTTTATATTTTATAATAAATGTTATTTTTTATTTGTGTTTATTGTGAAACATTTATCTATACGTTATATACAAAATATAAACATATGTATTTTTAATATAACATATGTTACATAAAAGATATGTTTATTATGAAACATATATATAATATATGTTATATACAAAGAATTGCCTGACTAGGAGAGGTTTAACTAGCTTTTCAGTAGATGCTGGGACTTCTTTAGTCCCTGTGTATAACTGCAGTACAAATGGGCATGCATGTTTACTTTGCTTCTCTTGTTCTTTGGCACATCTCAAAGCCACGTAGCTTGATATCTGTACTTTGTGTACAAATTCTTACCCCTGTTCTTTAGAAATGTCTTTTTTTATGCATAGTACAAAATATTTTTTACAGAAGTTAGCCGCTGCCTCTCTGTACCAAAGGCTGTAGTTAACATATTTGTTGTTTCTGTTGCGCTTAACTTGAATATACGTTTCACTTTTCATAAAGCCTGTTAAGTTTCAGTGAATTCTGGTAAATGGTTGATAGCTTCAGCTTCACATCCCCACAGACTAGCATTTTCTTTCTTTTACTTTCTTCCCTCTGCAACTTTTTGTTAATTTAAGATTACAGTGCTCAGACATGAAAAAACACCCTACTAAACAAAATAATGTTTTCCTTGTTCTGAGTTTTATCGTGACTTAAAAATACAAAAAGGGAAAAAAATGTGAGTTTTACTTACTGCATTATTTTTGTGTTATTATTCTTGGCTTTTGTGACAAAATCATTCTTTAAAGTGTAAGAATACTTTTCCAGTTAAGGTTAGTATTGCTTTTCATGTATGTTAGACTTTTAAAGGGTAGAAAACTACACATTTTTGGAGATGAGAATAAGAATTTTAACTTGCGTATGTGTATGAGGAGGACTGTAATGGAGGCCCAATTTAAATGCCTCTACACAAACGCATGGAGAATAAACAGGAGGAGTTAGATGTGCACACACCTGCAGGGCTGTGATCTTACTGGCATCACGGAGACTGATGGGATGGCTCCTGTGACTGGAGTGTTGGAATGGAAGGATACAGACTCTTTAGGGAGGACAGGCAAGGAAGAGAAGTGAGTGTCGCCCTCTGAAGTGCATGGAGCTTCACCTGGTTATGGATGAGAGCTGACCAAGAGCTCATGGGTCAGGATTAAAGGGAGGGCAGGGACTGACGTTATCATAATGATCATTTTCAAAAGGGGAAGAGCAGCTAACATTGCAAAACATTTCACGCTGTCCTGCACAACATCCTTGTCTCTAAATTGGAGAGACATGGAATTGGTGGATAGACTGCTCTGTGGATAAGGAATTGGCTGGATGATCACAGTCAAAGAGTTGCAGTCAATGGCTCAATGTCTATGTGGAGACCAGTGAGGAGTGGCACTTTTCAGGGATCAGTATTGGGACCAGCAGTGTTTAACATCATCGTTGGTGACACTGACAGTGGGATCGAATGCACCTTCAGCAAGTTTGCGGGTGACACCAAGCTGGGTGGTGCAGTTGACATGCTGGAGGGAAGGGCTGCCATCCAGAGTGACCTAGACAGACCGGAGAGGTGGCCCCATGCCAACCTCATCAAGTTCAACAAGGCCAAGACCAAGGTCCTGCACATGGGTTGGGGCAATCCCAAGCACCATACAGTCTGGGTGGAGAATGGATTGAGAGCAGTCTTGAGGAGAAAGACTTGGGAGTGCTGGTTGGTGAGAAGCTCAACATGAGCTGGCAACGTGCACTTGCAGCCCAGAAAGCCAACCGCATCCTGGCCTGTGTCAAAACAGGCGTGACAAACAGGTTGAGGGAGGTGATTCTCCCCCTCTATTCCACTCTTGTGAGACCCCACCTGGAGTACTGCATCCAGCTTTGGAGCCTCCAGCATAAGAGGGACATGGAGCTGTTTGTGTGACTCCAGATGAGAGCCATGAAGATGATCCGAGGGCTGGAGCACCTCTCCTGTGAACACAGGCTGAGAGAGTTGGTGCTGTTCAGCCTGGAGAAGAGTAGGCTCTGGGGAGACCTTGCAGCAGCCTGCCAGTACCTGAAGGGGGCCTACAGGAAAGCTGGGGAGGGACTTTTTACAAGGTCATGTAATGATAGGACAAGGGGTACTGGTTTCAAAGTGAAAGAAGGTAGGTTTAGATTGGATATTAGGAAGAAATTCTTCACTGTGAGGGTGGTGAGGCACTGGCACAGGTTGCCCAGGGAAGTTGTGGATGCCCCCTCCCTGGAAGTGTTGAAGGCCAGGTTGGACAGGGCTTTGAGCAACCTGGTCTGGTGGAGGTTTCCCTGCCTATGGCAGGGGGGTTGGAACTAGATGGGCTTTAAGGTCACTTCCAAGACAAGCCAGTCTGTGATTTCTAAAAGTATATATATTTTCTTTTCCCGTAGGACTACTCATTTATTTTCTGAGGAGACTTTAGTGTGAATTCAGACGTAAAGAAATGTAAAAGTAGTACATATGTTCATGACTCCGCTTTGTCTTTGAGAAGCTGAGCCACTAGTGGCATTTTTCATCCTTGTGAAATGCATTTTTGTTACAAATCATGTTAAAAATAAAAATGAGACAATAAAGCTTTCATGTGGTTGTTTATAGGATAGAATGATACTGGGAAACTGAGAGTCAAAAGCATTCCAGAATATTTAATAAGAGTTTTTCTCTAGCACTTATTAGCTACTGGCACATAAATCTGGTGGGAATCAATACTTAATATATTCTCTCTGTCCTAGTGTTCCTTGCATGGTGGTCAGGGCAGATGATTAGAAGGCAAAATATTCTTGAAGTACTTTTTAAAGTGGCACTAATAATGTTATAAACTGTTAATTCTATCTTATTAAAACTTGCGTGATCAAAGAGATGGATGGTGTACGGGGAGCAGTACACCTTATCAAAACATTAATTTTTCTGTTTGTGTGTACCTTTTCTTCTCTTAAGCCACCAATACACTTGCATGTTAATATGTCAATATCATATTATTCCAGTCAGTTTCTAGAAAACTACTCATTTGAATAGTGTAGGAATGCTAGTGGCAGTAATTATCCCAGAATCTGTGTTCATTTGGATATGTACTTGGAGATCAGCTCTTTTTGAACCTTACAGCAATTTGGGGAAAAAAAAAATCCAAAACGAAACAAAACCAACTCTGGAACAAAATCGATTGACCTTGTGTTGCTCATTTCAGCACAGAGTAGATTTTTAACTCAAGGCTCTAGTCCAGAATCTATTGAAGTTGTGGGAAGGGTGCTCATTGATTTCACTGGGCTTTTGAGCAGACCTTTACGCCTTTGCTTGGCCTCTAGCTGCAGTATATGTTGGATGGACATTTGGCTGCCTTGCCTATTGCAACTTCAGAAGGTTAAAGCATTTCAAGGAAACAGTGGATTTTGAGGGAGGTGAGATGGAGGTTTGTTTGCACCTTTCTACCTTTATGCAAAGTATTGAGTCTGCTCTCGGAGTGAGTTCACACTGGCTGTTAATGTGGAGTAGCTGTCAGTCCACATGGTAGCATATTGAAACGTTGACTTCCACATTTGGACTATCTTGAAGTAAAAGACAAGAAGCTGTAGATGGATATAACAAGCAGATTGTGGGAGTGTAGGAAGTGATGAGACAACACCGGCAGTTGTGAATAGCAAGGTCACAGCATGCCAGCTGTCCAGTCATTGTTGAGATTTTTGTAAGCATCACAGTAGATATTAATCTTAAGGAAGACATGAAGGTAGCTTTGAGGTATTGAAAGGTTGCTTTTCTCACACATGAAAAGGAGTAAAGAACAAGAAGCTGATTTGAAGTTGCATAAAATTGTGATAAAGTCCTTGTCAAACTGAGCTAAAATCCAGCCCTTCAGTAATATATTAGACGCAAAACTTTGTCCATTAGCACTTAAGCATTCTTGCTTGCTCCTTTAGAACTGCAGAAAGATGAAGCAGAAGACACACAGTCGGAAGAGGAAGAAACATTTACATCTCCACCACTTAAGGATCCTGAGTTAAATATCAATCACCCTTACTATGATGTTGCGAGACATGGCATCATCCAGTTAGCAGGTATGTTTGGAAAAACATTAGGGCTTTGCCTTGCTAGACCCCTTACCACATTTTTCTTACTGTGCTCCTCAAGGTGATGCATAGGAATCATGTTGATGCTTTCAGCCTTCATCCTGAAAAGCAGTTGCATGGTAATATGTGAACTCTTATGAGCCAAATATTTGAGCTTAATCTTGCTTTAAAATACAACTATAGCAATATATTATAATCTAAGGCTTAACTGTGGCTGTAACAGATCTCCACTTTATTTGTGATAAGCTGGTTTGTTTTCTGAATAACCTGAAGTGTTGTGCAGCCGCACGTAATAGTATTTCTAGCGTGCCCTGGAAAAGGTCTGCAACTGAAGAGATATGGGTGACTGTATAAAAGCTAATAAAAGGCAGAAAAGAAACTGTTAACGTAAATGTTAACTGCATTTATCACCTGACTTTCTGTTGTGACACACAGAGAAGCTATGGGTACATAGCATATTTGAATATTGGATCGTTTCATGCTTACAGTTATTTATTTTTAAAACTTTCTGGCAATGTATAAGACATGCAGGCATGTTTATGATACAAAAGCACCTCTTTAAAGTGTGCATTGCATATTTTTTCTTTTTGGCTTGTTTTTGGCATCAATGTGCTTCTTAAAATAGCATTAATAATCACAATCCTGAGCTAAAGGAATGTATACAGTAAGAAAAAAATAGCAGTATTTAACACTACTCATCCTAATGAAGTCTAAGATTATGTTGTATTGTGCACACTTTTTGTACCTCACACTTTAGTGAGACTAGATTATGATTTTTCAGGAAAATTATGTACTTGGATTATGCATATGAACTTCCCTGAATCTGAGCCATAAATAGGATGTCATCCAGGTGAATATGAACTTTAGCAAAAAGAGTCCTCCAGTGAAGGATGATTGATTAGGGCAGTGAAATCCATGGTAATTTGACTTCTGACTTTGAGTGGGAAGAGAATTTTACCCATAGTAACATGTCTTCCTGAAGTGAGTTATGCGCAGGATGATAATTGCTTTTACTTTCTTCAAAACTAACCACCCAACATAAGACTCAAATGCACAAACAAGGAAATAAAAGATTCCCATTCTTGTGATTCAGAAGCTACTACCTGCAACCCACTAGGATGTTTCTCACTCAAGCACCAGTTTTGGGATGGGGAAATACCAAGATAAAAAAGTTATTAATGGAACCATCAAAATCAAACTGACAAAGTGTGAAATAGATGTGTTAACAGACACACTGGATACACCAGAGTCACTCTAACTGTCCACCTAAGAACATCTTCCATCTGCTGTACTAGGCAGTGCTACAGGGTAATGCTTTAAAAGAGATGGCTGTAATCTTGGATTATCTCTGATGGTTTTATCCTTACTACCACACTCTTTTCTTCTTACTTTCTTCTTAAAGTCCCCTAGCCATCGTTTAAGCTCAGAAAGGAGTGACTTTAGCTGCCGTTTCAGTCAGAAATATATGATGGGGTTTTGCAAGTCTACTGGACAATTTAAATGCGAAGCGCAAGCCAGAAGCCACGCTTCAGACAGCAGTCTGCATCCTCGAAAGGCGGGATGTAAGAGGGAGGCCGCAGAGGTGTGCATATGAATGCAGAACACAGGCAAGGTGAAATATGATCTGAAGACATGCTTCACCTCCACAAAACGAGAATTCCCTATCCCCACCGTGGAGTCAAGTTTGAATGTTTTCTGAACTTAGATTCTGGTGAGGAAAGAATGAGCTCTTCAGATCTCCTTCTTATCTTGGAAAAGGCCAGTCCCTTTTGAAAGAAATAGTTCTTAAATTATTTGTACCTAGTTTTATAATGATTTTAATAATCTCTTTGAATAAGACAAAAGTATAATTTCAGTGTTTGGAATGGCTGTTTTAAAGCAATTCTGAAAGCTGTTCATTCAGTTTTAATTCTGTGACTGAAAGACAGTAAGAGGTATTGTTTGAATGATTGAAGAAAAAGAAAGAATTTAAGTGAAAATATTTGCAGTAATTTATCCATCTCTTACAGTAATCTAGTTTCCAAGAGTTAATCTTTAAAAAATCTAAAATTCCTTCTTGCTTCTCACAGATGAAAGTGACTCGTACCTGCTTTCCATGACAATAGCTTTGACTACATGCAAAGGAGATTTTTTTTTTTGGGGGGGTTGTATTCATACTGTGTGAAAATACAGTTGATTAAATAAGAATAGGGGACACTTTAAAAAGATGTAAGCTTTAATAATTATTTATTAATTTCAGGCCGATTTATGTCACTAATACTAATGTGCAGCTGACTGCTCTAAGCATATGTAAACGAAACAGTGCTGCAACACTGCTTCTTTTTATTTCTGTTTTGAAGGAGAAATTTCAGTCTGTTCCCAAAAAAGAAACTCAAGATTATTTTTCTTTGTGAAAAAAAGGGACAAATAAGCATATATATGATGCATCAAGCTTCCTTATTTTCTATAGTTTGCTTTTATAATATGATTGCTGACAACTTTTTGAAGCACCTTTTAATGAACATGTGCTTATTTAGTAGGACTCTGATGCTTGTATTTTCAATAACTGCCAGTGACTGCCTTTTATGTGTTAGGCACCATTTTTGAATTGAATGAAAGTCTGTCATTGTTATAAATCTCTATTTCCCTTCTTAGCCTTTTATTGCTTTTCTAGTTATATTTGAAGATTTCAAGTATCCAGCCTGGGTCTTTGTAGAAATTGTCCATATTTTTTTTCAAAATCCAACTGATTTCATGCCCATTTCTGGTTTTGAAACAGTGCATTAGAAACTGATTAGAATAGTATTACATAGATCAGACTGTGAAAGGTAAAGTTGTAGATTAGTTTCTGTAACAAGAGAAGTGTGTAGTGAATTACCTAATAAGCCTAAGAAGCAAGTCCTAATAATTTTCAGTCCATCTCAGTGACAGCTTTGCTACTTCTTGCAATACCTCCAGGAGCAGATCTATGGCCTGAAAATTGCAGTGCCACAGGAAAGAATTGGGTTTAAAGGTTTGGTTTTTTTAATCTTAAACCTTTATTCATTATTTTTTTATTTCTAAATGGTATTCGTGAAATCACTGTATCTAACATTATTTTATGAGTACCCAAAAAATCAACTGGAGAGACCTAAGACTTGGACACTTTCCAAGAAGGGAGCTGAGGGCTCTGGTTCATAACCTATTTGCAGCACAAGCGCAGGTTTTAAATGTGGGGTTTGCACTTTGCAAAGCATGTTTTTGGGCAGTATTCTCTCATTTGCCATGAGAGGAGCTCCAAAATAAAGGTTGATATCCATGAAATGTATTCCCTGCTCTAGTGAAGAGGGAACTTACCTGAGTGATAGAAATGTGGGTTCAAATGCTTTAGACAGGAATTGAACATGGATTTGCCACATTCTGCGCCAGTTTGCCTCTTTCTTCTTTCTCCAACTATTTTCTTCCCAGAATATGAAAGGAAATAAATCCTTATCTACTGCATTTCTCGCTTCAAACATCAGATTGTAAGTAATAGTGTCTTTTTTAAAGACAAAACTGAGTCAATTATGTCAAAATATATAGATGTGCTTTCTTGTTGAATCTGAGAAAATATAATTGGTGTGCTTTAAACATCATTTAGTAGAGCAACAAGCTTGCTAAAATAAATGATGGCTCAAAGTGCCAAATCAAATGGGATTGTGAACTCAATTTTAGGTTTGGGTATGTTGACAATACCCAATCCGAATATATCTTACTAAAAAGAAAAGCCTAACACTATTTACCCTTTACCAAGTAAATGTAAATTATATTCCCTTTCTTCTTGACTGTTCTGCTGTTTCTTTGCTTTCATTAAGTTTTCTTTTACGCTTTCTGTGAATTATCAAAATCCTTAATTTTGCATCACTGAAAGCAGTTTTGATTTTCAGTGCCCCTTTTTTAAGACTAGAGCTCTGGTCTAGTCCATAGAGTCAGCCAGGTAGAACTGTACTGTCATTAGAGAGGTCAGGTTCAGGAATGGCTTTAACTCACCCTTATTTCAAATTATTTTACATACTTTAAGAGAGACACAGATGAAATGTAAATAATTGATTACATCAAAAAGCAAGCTGTCCCTTTGTTTTCAGCTAGTCTGAAGAAAATGTGCTATGGCAAAGTATTTTTCTTAGAAAAAAATTAAAAGAAAAATTGCCCATGGAGGAATCTTTGATCTTTGCTTTCAGAGGGGAATGAACAAGGTTCCTGATGTAGGAAATCTGAACATTCACTTATAGTCATTCTTATTTAGAAAGAGTCCTGAACATGTACTTGATTTTAATTGCAATTTTAACACTTTTCAGAATTAGTAAGGTGCAGTCCTTTCACAGAAAGCTGGTTTCTAAATAAACAGGTGGACAAAAATAGAATCCAAAGGAATGAATGCAAAAAGGGAACTTTGTGAAATCGAAAGGGGTTGACTCTTGGAGTTAGAGTTGGTGTCGTTCTCCCTGTTTCCTTGGTGGATCTGGTCTCTGTCCGAAAGGATAAACATCTCCTGCTAATGTTGAGACTCAGCTGTGTTATCTTGCTGTGCATTTCTTAACTGACTAAGACGTTTGCCACTATGAATGGGCAGAAGCCCGTAGTGGGTTAGTTGTGGATCTATTTACCGCCCGTTACTCAGCCTAGGCAAAACACAGAAGTTTCTTAATGGTTTATGACCCTCTATTTCCCTGAGTTGTAGAAAGTAGGAGAAGGCTTGAAAGCACAGTTTGTCTCACCATTTAACATAGTGTAATTGTCATTTAGGCACATTTTCTCTAGCTTAAATTCTATTAAATAAACAAATATTTGAGCAAGTGTTTCCACTGTGTAGTAAGCCCTGGATTTTGACCCTGCTCCTAGTCCCATTGAAACCAGTGGCAAAAATTCCATTGACTTTAGGATCTTGCTTTGCCTTAATATGATAATGACAAGCTTCAGTGAAGTAAAATGATGTTTTATGTTTCACTTATAAAATAGTAATGTTTAGTATCATCAGAACAAAGGCTTTGTAAAAGTCATGCTAAAATTACAGCATTCAAAAGATCTCATTTGCAAATTGGAATGAGCTGTATCATTAGAAAAAAAAATTTTCATTTGCAAGAAGCATTTAGTAAGTGCTGTGCCATCCAAATTCTTAATTAAAAAGTAGAACAGTCCCTTTTCCCACTTGCCCTTCCCTGTGTCTTACTGTAACTTACTTTTCCTTACTGCAGTGTTTGCTATCAAAAGCAATGTGTGATTCATGTCTGTTTCGGTGAAATCCAGACAAATAAAACCTCAGCAGATAGCTTGTATTTTAATGTGCATAAATCTCATTCTGGACAGTGCACACCACACACCCCTCTTTACTCACTGAGCGCAGAGGAGGAGGCTGGCGTCACCGGGCTGTGCTCCCAGGGGTGACTTGGTGGCCCACACACCTGATAGTCCCAAGGCTGCCCAGGAATGTGTCTGCCTGTGCCTGGTCCAAAGGCAGGAGCCTGCTACCCATAGGAGATAGAAATCTGTAGGACCTTTTTGTGCATGAGGGCAGAATCTGAGGCAGGGACGTATAGGAAAGTGTAGGTAGGTGGCTAGAGGAGTGTGAGTGCCGAGCCCGTTTTCCAGGGAGGGTAGAAGAAGTTGTCAGCTTTTATCTGAAAGCATTTGGTGGTGATAGACTGTGGAATAAAGTAGGTAAATACAAAGCTACTTTTTTGACCTGCAAGCAAAGCATCAAGGAACAAAGCTGAAGTTGCACTTCTTTTTGCTTTGTCCCCTGTAAAGAATGAGGCATCTTTCAGTTCTAATTTGTTTAAGTCCAAGTAGTAGGGAAATACAATTTTTGTGGGATAAAAATATACTCTGTGCTGGTTTAAAATCAGCATACTTCCACTTAAACTCTCCTTTGAATGTGCAGGTAACTGCCAGTCCCCACTTTACCCAAACTGCACTTTCACGTTTGGTCAAAATTCCGTCCTCAAAGTCATGGGGTTCAAACTATGTCGGACTGGGAAGCAAATGCTTTAGCAAATGCACTGGAAATTTCCCAGGGTGCTCAGTCCCAGACCTTCTGCTGGAGGGCAAGGGAAACCTGCTTCTGTTTTGATCAGCACTTCAATGTGTCATGTTAAAATCTGATGTTGTTCAAAACATTATTGACGCCCACGGAGAAAGAACAGCCTCTTTCCTTTCATGAGCTGTCATCACTAACAGGAAGCTGGCACTGCTTTATTTGGTTTTTAACTGAGCTGAGGTTCTCCGTCACCTTTTCTGGTCTGCTCTTGTTGCCTGTGTGGCATTGCAGGGTGGGAGAACGAGATGCTCTGCTCTGCTGGGAATTTTGAGAAAGTTTCTCTGCCTCGGTTTTCCTGTTACTGAAACTGGGCAATTATGTTTAGTTATGTTCTAAGTGTGTCTGTTTGCAGTCTTTTATAAAGATGGTTATTTCTTTCTGGCTTTTAGTTTAAGCAGTCCAATGTGCCCAGCAGTAACAATTAGTGACTCATTTAGTAATTTAACTGGAAACCTTTCCTAGATTTATTTTGCTCATAAAAATGATTGTCTCTAACAAATAAAATATTCTACAGTGCATTGTAACACTGTTTTTTTTCACAAACAAGTAATGATTTAGAGAACAATATTTTATTAATGTTTTAATTACATATTAGTGCATCGTTCATATTAATGCGTGTCACATTATAATGCCTTTATAAGTACTCTGAGAATATCAAATAAGACACTTTAAAATAACTTCAGGAAATAAATTACGGTCTGTTTAAGAACAATATGCAGACATACCTAAGTACATACAATTGTGTTGTTGTGCATATTCTTTCCTTAGTGGTGCTGAAGCACCTTTTTTAACCAAGGATTCAGAATTTATTTTTAATGTGGGAAGGGACATCAGGCCTTGTGGGATGAAAAAAACCGCTTTGAGAAAGGTAATAAAAAGAAGCAGTCAACCAAAGAAAAAGAACAGGAAGAAAAAAACAGCCAGCAGAGAAAGCTATGTTTTGGAAGTCGAAACCACAGGACTAAAGTGATAATTACAATCTTTAAAGGATGTTGAAGCAAATAGCAAAAGGTTATTTGGTTGTATAAATACAAAAAAGAGAGAAGCAATCTGTGAAACAAGAGTGGGGTGGCCATCAGAAATAATCCAGGTATAGCTGTCAAACTAAACTAATACTTCATCTTGGTTTTCAGAAAAGACAGTTTCACCTGTGTTTAGGAAAGATGCATTCAGATTGGAACAAGGTAGAGAACAGGTAGATTGGGGAAGAGACAAGATCTAACTTGTTTATAAGTAGTAAAATACAGGCTGGGAGAGGATGTGATTATTGTCTAGAGAGTCCTTTTGGATGGTAAATAGTACTGAAGGAGAAGCGCTGCTTCAGCTGAGGCATGTCATTGTCACACAAATAAATTCATACAGATTTGCTACACGTTTGAGACCAGAATTGAGAAAGCAGGTTGCTAGTTGTCAAAGCAGTGAGCAGGAGGAGCAAGAAATAGAAAAACCTAACTGGATCTTGATATAGAGCTAAACAAATCAATGGAAAGATTATGTAGTGCAGTTCCTGGTGATTACACAGACTTGGAACTGATAATGCAGATCATGTCTCCCAGGCCATGTTTATACATGAAAAGTCATTAAACATTAATCTCACCTCTTCCCTCCCTTTTCTCCTTCTGCACCTAAAATGGAATGGGTTTAAATAGATGCTGTCCTGTCATAACCTCTGTCAAGCACAACTGGACACAGCAAATACAGGATTGGTTTTCTTCGTGTGGAATCTATCAGGAGAGGACAGTCACCTCTTCCTGAGTTGAATGACGGAAAGCATATTGCTATCACTGGTGGGTTTTAATGGAAGATGTGTGTTTGCAAAGCTGGGAAGTGTTCTGTTTCTTCAGATCAAGTAATTTGAATTACGTAAGTAATGGAAATTAGAACAGCTTAAGAAGTGGTCTGAAGCTGATCTACCCAGTTTTCATAGAAATGCTCATATGATTTTATTTATTCATTAAGTGACTCCATTACAGATTTAACATACCCCATTTTACTTCTTTTTTATTTGTTTATTAATTACAGCCTCTTAATTAGAGGTGAAAGGGGAAGAACAGAATTATAAAGAATATCTATAAAAACCCCAGTTCTTAATTTTATTGTGCTCCTACTGATAACAAAGCCAAACTCTGATGGTTTAGTGGTAATAGAAACAAGTATTAAATATAATTTAGTTTGCACATTGAAATTAGATCAAGAATGTCTGAAATATTAATTCAGTCTAAACATTTTCTGGGAAGTCGATGTATTGCTTTAAAAGGAATAGTACCTTTCACATTGATGTATGTTAAAATCTTAATCTTCAGTGCTGAGTTATCTTCAGTGTGAGCATGACTTAACCTCTGTGCCTGGCTTTCCAGATAGCGGAACTTGGGTGTGGGGTGGGCATGGCATGAACACCAACCTTGTCTATGCGACAGCGTGGGTGAAGCTGTCATGAGTCAAAGAGTAAATGAACTTGAGTGCAGCAGTGTATGTTGTCAGAGGAACTAAGGAATGGATGTTTAGGGATTTTCAGGTTATGCAAAGCATACTTGTATACCTAGCTTGTTGTGTTTTAAATGTGATTTGAATATAGTACATCTGGAAAAGAGTATCTAAGAAAGCGTAAGTTGATTTTAAAAATCTGACTTAGATGTGGAACAGAGCAGATGGCCAAAGCACTTCTAGACAGAGTAGTGGTCTGATAAATTCCAGAAATAAAGCATGAAGAGTTTGAAAACACACCACTTCCAGGACTACTAGAGAAAGCAGGCCTGTTTTCTTCCATACTGTATTCTACAGGAGGACTGAAGTGTACTCTGTCAGGAGCTGAGCACCGCCAACCACCTTTGAATATGGCTTTCTCAGCTTAACTTCCTCATTTGCCCAGCAGCTGCTTCATTTCTCTGCAGCCGTGGCCAAATTGCTTTCTGTAGGCAATGTGTGATTTGACAGTGAAGTTTCACAGTATGTTTTGTGTAATGATGGAGGATAAAAGTAGACCCACATACCAGAAGATACAAGCCATTCCTTCAGATCCCTGAGGTCCCATTGCATAAATGAATGAACATTATCTTTACTAACTGTTTTGTTCACTAGGTGATGACAATTCTGGAAGGAAGGTGATTACCTTCAGTTGCTGCCGTATGCCCCCTTCCCATCAGCTGAATCACACCAGGTTGCTGGAGTAAGTTTCTCTCAATCGCCTGCATGGACTACTTTACATTTTATATGTGAGCTTCTGTTAGCTTGTTTCCAGATGAATGAGCTTTCCGGGAGCAGAAGCAGGAGGCAAAGAACAAAATGAAAAAAGGATGCAACACCTACGAGTGTTAATATTAAGTGAATGAGATGTGGATTAAACTACTAGAGTTACTTCACCTGGAATCTTGACTAGAAGAAGCAATTCACTGTGTATGAAATTAGCTTGTCATCTTGATTTTATTAATGAATTCTGATCGTATTTAAAAAAATAAATTTATTATGACCAATGAAAGAGAAGTTGTAGTATTTTAGTGCACTGTACATATGTTCTTGTGTATAGCAGTGTTTGCCTTAATTTGCTATACTTTATCTCCTAAATCACTCAGCAAGAGCCTTGTTTAGTTATTTACATCTTAGTGGTGGTCTTCTTTTATAAAAGATCTGTATTACCTACAGTATATTATCCTTAACATTTTTATATGTATCTCACTTTGTAGTGTTTGGTTTTTTGTGTTAAAAGAGGTTGTGAATATGTAAAATCACAACATTCTTCCTTGTAAAGTTGCTGCAGCAAGGTACCAGGATGTGTTTTTGCCTTGTAGTTTGTCACTATAAAGAGATCTCTTCTGCCATAAAAGTCTTGTCCTTTTTAAGCATTTTAAACCTATTTAGAGCTCTTGTACGGCCTACGTTGCCAAAATGTTTGAGCACCTTTCAACTGTCACTACCTGTTGCCTGTGGAAAGGACTGAAGTGCTGTTACCTCAACTTTTCAGAAACAGAGAGGGAGTAGAAGGCAGGTTATTTAAGAGGTGTGTTTCAGACTATGTTGCTTCGTTTGTATGTTCTTCACACCTAGAGTGTTTCCACAGCCTTAAGCCAAAGCTTCCTGTTTAGCGTAGAGGAAGAGTTAGCACCTAGGAGGAAGAGCCACACGAGTCAGCTTCCCACCTAGAGGAGTTACCTCCAGTAATTAATAGGACATGCCAAAGGAGTGTGACAAACCATGCTGCTACCAGCCGTAAGAACCTTTCCTCAGTTCTGCAAGGAGGTACCTTGATGACACTAGGATTTCCAGTCCTCGGACTCTTCTGGACTTGAACACTTACATGTTTTCCTGTATTTGAGTTCATATTAAATTCACTTGGAAAGTCTGTGCTAAGAGAGAACTGCAGGCAGGTTTCTGAATGTGAAGCTAGCAACATAGCTATCAAGTCATCTGTTTTTGAGTAGTTAGACCCAGATGTTGACTTTTGAGGAAAAACTGCAGAGTAGGCCAGATCGGTAGGTGTTTTGTGATGAAATCACTTAAAGAATTGATTTGGTAAAGCTTCTGTAATGTCCCTGCAGTTCTGTTACAGCCTGAGAACGGGTAATTGACTGTACACAAATACTGTTTACTTAATGCTCACGAAACTCTCAATTATTTTTAGAAGTACAGGCTTTCTGGTTGTAATGTGCCAAAGAATTTACATGCTGTAAAATAAAACATGAGGCACTCTGTATGTAAGAATATCTGCTTAGATCTATTTTAATTTCAGACCCTTTTTTTAGAAAAAGTCTTGAATGACTGTTACTACTACTTGCACTAAAATACCATTAATACACAAGTCAGTGATCGAAACAGCATTATATTTATTGCAGTGGCAGTCCTTGTCCCAGGCTATTTGCAGTTTAAGATCTACAGTATGCTGAGGGAATAAGCAGATCAATGAGACTGTGGGCATACAGTGTAACAGTGAAGTTATGCACTTTTCCATGCAAAGGTGGATAGTCAAAGTGGCCTTGATACTTGCAAGTAGCTACAGCCTAATAAATGGCATATGGAACGATCTATTTTATTGAGTGAAAATCACTTACATACAATTAAGAGCAATAGCTGGGGCTCTGTTGCAGGATATAATAAGATAGCATTGAGAATGACATGAGAAAGTTGTAATCTGACACAGCAAGAGATGAGGCCAGATTGTACTCCTCCATCATTGCTTTATTTGAATCATTGAGCTGTGTAATAGGCCATACAGTGTTCTCAATTGTAGGAGAAAGGAAAGAGAAAAGCATCTTAAACTATACTGCAAAAGAATGAACACAGATATCTGCTTATAAAACATGCAGTATTATTTCAAGATGGGATAAGTAGTGTAGTTCTTTAAATTAGTTTTAAGGGAAATGATCTATGAACACAGTCCCCACAATACAAACAAGGGAAAGGCAAATATATTCAAGGAAACGGTTTACAGTAGCAAGTAGTAATTGCCAGTAATTGAGGCTAATGGATTTTTCAAGGATTTAAAAAAATAAATTGAGAGGAAAACCCAAGATTTAGTCTTTATTATTTTGAAAAGTCAAAATGACATTGTTTGCTTGGCTAAAAGGAGGTAAGAACAGAAGAAAGCAAATTAGTCGTCAGTTAAAAATGCATTTTGTTTTAATTTCTTGGAAAACACAGTCCCATATTGTCTTGGTCTTTTAGTGATTCATGAGCACCACAGTTTTTGTAAGTAAATATGTTCTTTCAAATTTCAGGCTTTGCAGTGATGTGGAATTATTGGCAGCACTGCTGTTAGAGCAAGATGAACTTGTTAGATAAATGCATTGAAGCGAATGTGAATTTGCTGCCACTGGCATTCTGTGCAAAAGTAGCCCATTTTGTTTCTCAGTTACTGCTTTAAAAATCTCATCCAGTAAACTGTCTTAAAACTAAACTGTTATCTTTTCCTCAGGTACTTAAAGTATACTCTGGACCAGTATGTAGAGAATGATTATACAGTTGTCTACTTTCACTACGGCCTGAAGAGTCTGAATAAACCATCTCTGAAATGGTTACAAACAGCCTACAAAGAATTTGACAGGAAGTATGTCTCAAAAATATTTGGTTTACTCTTTTGGTTGTGTAATGTCTGTAACTAACTTCCATGAAGGAAGCGGGTCCTTCCTGATCTTCCTGCAGCTAACTGAATTCATTTTGCCATTGCAAATTCTTGTAATGATATTGGTGCTGTTGGTTCTCTTGTAAGGGTCTTCTCTGCAGTACTAAGGAGTGGCCTGAGTGCTGCAGTGGTTATCCAAAGTTACAAAAAGCTTTGGGAACTAAACCAAGAGCCATTGCCTTTTCTGTGCGCAAGATAGACACCTCTGACACCGATTAGTCATCATTATCAATTATCTCACAGTTGTGTTTGAGCCTTTGATTATCCCAAGGCTAGGTTGTATACTAAAAAGGAAAGGTTCGTTTTTAACACTCCATATCTCACAACCCTTGCGCCATTCATTGGTTGTTACATGTAAAGCCCTAAAGGGACTGCACTGGTTATATATGTCTCACCTTTAGCGTAACAATAGTGACAGCTCATGGCTTTGTGTTTTAGTTGGTTAGGGTGTAGCCAATGCCAAAGCTCCTAGATAAATAGCATTTTAATAGTGGAAGCTGAAGTTCTGATCTTTATTCTCTGAAAATGCATGGTTACAGGTGGAGCTGCAGGGTCCTATTGAAGTCAGTTGATCTTATTTGCAAGTTGTTACTTCATCTACTGGTTTGTAAGTTGGCCTCAAGAAGGCAACATGACTGAAAGCAAAAACATGCTCAAATAGCTCTTTCCTGATAAGAGTCTACGTGCATCTGCATTTTGGAGAGATATCTGACTTTTTTCAATTTCAGAGCTGGAACAAGAGGCGAATCTCATAAAAGATGCCATGAAAAAGATTATTAGGTGTTTCTAGACTAGACTGGGATAAAAATGCCTGGGCGTTTCACAGGACTGCGCACCCTGCTTTGAAATTTGAAGTTGAGATGTGCACAACGCCTTTTGGTGGCCTAGTGCCAGAGCTCAGACTCTTTTGAGACTCACCCAATAACCTCCAGAAACTCAAGAACCCATTAAGTAAGAAGATGAGGTTGTGCATAGCAGCCATCAGAGTGGCAATGGAAAGCTGTCATCTGAAGCCTCTAGCTGCTTTCATGAGATACTGCTCTCCACTCAGCAACACACTGAGAATGCTTATTGGGTTTGCTAGAAGGTTTATGAATATGGTTAGTGCAATGTATCTCTTTTTTCTGGAATTGGGCAAGGGTGAAGAAAGGTAAAGGTTCTCTTACGTTTTGTGTTTGGTGAGAGATATGGACTACAATATTATTTTTTTCTGTGCACTGACAATTCCTGAAAATAAAGCACTGCAGTTGGAAGCCTGCCCTACTGTACTGTTTTCCTTCTAGGAGAATCCCCAGCCAAATTTACAGTTGCTGTATGGGGTGAGATGGTATGAGGGCAATGTCTTCTTCCACTCTGTTGCCTTCTGACATGTGTACATCTAAAGTGCACAAAGTCAGTCTTACTCATGCCAGAAATCTGTTTTCTCCGTTCCCCTACCCTGACCCAGAAGGCAGGAGAACCAGAGAGGAACAGAGAAGCCCAAGAAGCTGGGCAAAACCATATGCCCATCATTTTATTCACAGTTGGGCCTTCTTAGTATATTGGCATTGAGAAGCTCAAAGCAGTATTCACAGCCCAACATGTATATTCTGCTGTACAAGCCAGAGGAAAAAAGAAACGGCACCTTTCAGGCTTCTTCTGTGTTGTGGGGGTCAAAGGAAAGAGAACAAAGGAGAGTACAAGGTATGATAGTAATTAGCTAGTGTCATGAGAGCAAATGTTCAACAGGCTTAGTTTCAAAAGAATAGAGCTTGCTTTGAAGGTTTACAGCAGAGGCTCAGTGACGTCTTGTGGGTATTTAATTGTAATTCAGCAAAATATGAAGTATGTAAACTTTCACAGAATGAATGGCTTATATCCATTGCTTCACGGTACGAAACAAACTTAAAATGGAAACTTCAGTAAAGCAACATAGGTGTTTTGCTTGTTAGTTTTTATTGTTGATTTTGGGTTCCTACCCACAGTGGTGCCAATCATGCTGGGATAGATGTTTGCTTGTATATGATAGTGGCTTTGGGAAAACCATGCCTTTTTCACTCAAAGTTCTATGGGCCCAATTAAAACCCAAAAGGAAAAATTGCTGTAATTGCTGAGTTGGTCTCTTTTCCCCCTCTTACCATAACCTGTTATAAGAAGGTCTGTCTTAGGAGTTCATGATCATTTTTTATCATGTTCATTCTTTCTTCTAATGATGAACGGTGAACATTTGGGGGGTACTGCCTACTGAGAAACTTGGCTAAGTAATAAGCAACAATTTATATATAAAAGCAGTGCATTTCTTCATGCATTTCTCAATTTCATTTTGCAGTAACGTTGCATTAGAGCAGAGTCGTTTTGTGCAGCCTGGTTTCCATTTCAGTTTCAGCCTGCTAGAGTACATTGCTTATGCATGATGATTTGATATGGTAGAATCAAGCAGTGCGATAATGGAGAAGGGGTTTTGTTTCATCCAAAGGGTACCATCCGATATAAAACAATGTGCAGCTGGCTTCACCTTTAGTAATTACTAGCAAAACAAGACAAAAGTAGTGGTAAAAATAAAATATTAGGTGTAAATTTTACATCTGAAAATTCAGAAATTTTCTCCAACTTGAAACTCTTTTAAGCAGAAAGTAAAGTGAGGTGAAGGAAACTAATTCTTTGTATCACAGAGGTGTTTTTTATAGACTCTTCATTCTCTTCTCAATTTTTTTTTCCAAGTTGTCTGATTTCCCTTCTGTCCCTCTGTTACTAAACTTATGATACAGCAGACATTGGTTAGGAATGTAATAGTGTTATCTTGGTCTACTATTGTATCATTAAAACGGACCATTTTTTAAATTGTAGTTTTTAAAAAATTTTATATTAATTTTCTTCTGAATCAGGTCTTTTTAATGTAGTTGAAAAGAATGCTGTATAATGCTCCTGTAATAATACCTCCCATTCAGTTGCAGCTATTCAGTTCTACCGGTGATGATATTCCAAAGTCTTCTAACAATTTCATTTTCTTTTCCTAGGTATAAGAAAAACCTTAAAGCACTCTATGTTGTACATCCAACAAACTTCATAAAAATTCTGTGGAATATCTTTAAACCTCTTATAAGGTACTTGGCAGTTTATTCAACACATTTTCCCATTTAGTTTAAGGATGGTTTGTTCTCTAATAAGTTGCTTCTAAAAAGGCTTGAGGTAAAATATGTCAGGTAACAGCACAATACCCATTTAAACTGTCTTGAACTAATGAGTAAGGTGAGCTTAAGCCTGGGTATGTATAACAGGGTTGAGTTCCTTTCTTTCTAAGAAAAGGGAGTCTCAATTCATAGTACTTTTCCTGGTATGTTAAAGTAAATATCGCTTTAAAATGTAGTTATTCTGTGCATCATGAATGACTTCTTTGTCCTGTTTTATAGCACTTCACACAATAGAACAGAGTCCCTGATGGGAATTACTAGGTGCTACAGTAAAGCAGATAGTAAACTGTTAACCTTCGGTCTGATCTCAAGTGCCGAGATGAATAGGAATGATACTACTTGTGTCCTCAGAGTTAATGGAAAAACCCTGAATTGCCCTTAAGAATTTGAGATGGAGGGTATAATGGTGAAGGTGGACTTATTTTACTGGTGCATTCTTTTGCGTGGGAAAAATTGATGCTAACTACAAGGAACCGGCAACAATGGGCAGATATTGCTAAACGATAGGATGGCTGGGCTTTCTTAGTTTTTCTGCTCCTGGAATTCTGTCACTTTCAAAGTAATTCTAACATTTTGCAGATTGTATTATGAATGACCTAAGGGCTGAAGGAGGAAAACAGTTTATCTTGAGAAGCCATAATGAACCAACTTAAAATGTCCATTGTAGTAACTTGCAATTGATTCAATTACTGACTGGTAGAAAGTTAATTAATTACGAAGGGGAAGTTTAACTTCTAGACATATAAGCACATGTAAGAAGCATGTAAAAATAAAAAAGTAATCACATCTAAAAGTCTTTCCAGAATATGCTAGTTTTGAAACAAGAAGACTGACTGCAGATCTTTATTTTAACTGGCAGTCAAATACATGTCAGAAATCCAGGACATAGACCTGTTCCTGATTTGCGTAGGATGGGTATGGAGAACGTTCTAGGAAAAAAAAAGAAGAAACCACCAAAACAATAAAACCAGATAAACTCTTGATGTACATTACAACGCCCAGATCAAACCAGCTTCTTTCTCAGAGGCAGCTGAGAGCTCCTTGGGAATAGCCCCAGGCAGGTGGTTTGGGGACACCCACAGTTTTAAGTCTATGTGTTAGTGCACCCAGTGGAGCCACAGCTGGACAACAGCTGTGCTCTTCAACTTAGAGTAATAATTAGCTGCTAACTCTTACAAAAGAAAAGTTATAGGTACCTGTATCAAATACTCATTTTCCTTGGGTCTTACTATGTTTAAATAGGATGAGACCTTTTTTTCTTGAGATGGTATGATACAATGTCATTTAAATCCTTGTTTACTTTGGATGTGAAAATGGGTAATCCTGTTAAGCTTATCATTCGTATCTATCATAGAAATTTCAAACCAGGGTTTGTAATCTTAGATGCATCATTCTCTTGACCTGCTGGACACTCTGCTTTCATCAGGATTTGCTGTTCCTGTTTGTACTCAACTTTTACCACTGGGTACCTGGATACTTGTTTTGAATCCAATTTAGTAACACTCTTAATTTCTGTTGTTAAAATATGTGATCAATAGAAACAAAGATATTTGTACACTGGGACCAACAAAATAATTGAAAGTATGAGTAAACTCTGAAAAAGTCCTTAAGTCAGAAGTCAGGAATTAGCTGAAGCTAGGGAAAAAAACTTCTTTACTCCTTAAAATGTTTTAATTGCCAAATGCTCACATATATTTGCGCTTTGGATTGGCTCAAGTTTGCATTTGTCAAGTAAGGGAAAATGTAAGGTTATAATTTTAAAACTGAAGTGTGAAAGTGCCCATGTACAATTTGCCTAAATCGTACTCTCACTGAAGACTAGAAGTTACTAACACTGTTAATTTACTAGAATAGTACAATTTAAAATTTGTTCACAGTACTTTTTACTTGCAGTTTAGAATAATCTTACTGTAGCAGATCATGCTTTTATTTAAGTGCCAATATTAAACCAAGGTTCACAAAAAGAAGGGAAAAAAGTCCTCTGGACTTCCTGTTTCCTAGCTTTGCTGAATTACAGTCCACACTCATTTGTAGATAGTGCTTCCAATAAAAATTGCAATGTAAAATAAATTTCATTATCAAGAAACATTTACCAGAGGTCTGTTAGTACGTGGCATAAGTACTTTTACATGAACAATTTTTTTGCTAAGGAGTGGACAAATGACAGAATTATTAGAGTGAAGAACAAAAGTAGTAAGTTTTTTAGCACACTTGTATTTGAAAGCACTCAAGAAAATGTAAATGCTTTCAGTTTTTCAAGCTCCAGAAGTTGATTGATCTCTTTTCCAGTCCCAAAAGAGAGGAGCAAGAAGGTAATGTTTTAAATCAAATGTATTTTTTCCAAACTGCAAAAAAAATAACATAAGAGTAGCACATTTCTGTGTGTGAGCTAACAGAAGCCACCCACCCCTTTTCAAAATAATACTCATTTAGGTGGTGATGATGTGGCATTTTTAAGGAACAGTAGTAATTCCTAGTTACGCACAGCTTAGTTACAAATTATATTCTGTAATGTGTCCTGTTAGCCAGGGATGCTTTGTTACAACCAGGAGAGCTTAGTTGCAGAGAATTCTGTGCTAGCCCATGGCCTTGTTAAGTTAAAATCACAAGGTGTTTTGAATAAAAGACACGCTGAAGAGCTCGAAAGTTGTACACACACACACACTGATATCTGTCGATATCTCAAAATTGCTTGCCTGTAGGCATAATTTAGCTTATTTCAATTAAAAGCTTCTGAAGTGCTCAAATGACTTTTATTTGTACCATCTCCCACTAGAGGGAGCGTGTGTATGCATATTCGACAATCCAGGGATAAATTCATTAATGTGAGAGAATGTTCTTCCGATGTTACTAGCAAAGTAAGTTGCAGCAAAGTACGCTTTTTATCATCAACACCCATTATTTTGCTTGGCATTTCATTACAGAAGAGATATTTTTGTGTTGTGGAAAAATATGAAATTATTTCAGGGTATGCATATAAATGTGTCACTGAACCTTGTCTGAACACCTCAGCCTGTAAGTAGTGTGTTCTGGCTGAAACTCAAGACCTAAGTAATGAGACTTGGTGTTTCAAATTTGGAAGTCTGTTTTGTACAACTCATAGAAAAACCCTGCTATTCAAGACGTTTCCTAGAAGCTATCAGGCCTTTTTTCAAAACTAGATAAAGCTGATGGCCCAACACTTCAAGGCTATACACTAGCCAAGCTTTGAAAAATCTTGCCTGTCACTTGTTACTTTATGGTTTGTGTCTGCAGCCCCATTATTTTGTCTTTTGGCAAGGAGGAATACCTAAATAACACAAACATGGTGTTCTGTTGGCCGTGTAACATTTTCTCCAAAGTTAACAGTTCTTTTATTGAGCTTTCTAATGCTGTGTGAAAGCTGTTTTTCAGTGGCTTTTAAAGCAGTGTTTTTCATATCTATGCAAATCACAGAACATTCAGATGGAAGTCAGTTATTTTTATTCAAATCAGAGTCTCAGGCATGCACTGTATATGTTTGATCATATGAAATGAAATACATCTTGTGTCTCCTGCTGCTTCAATTACAGTCTAATTTTGAGTTGCATCAGCACTTACATTTTTGTAATAGAAACTAAATCCTCCGTAAATGTTCCTCCCATACTGATTTTTCATACTTCTTGTGGGTTTGTTTTTTTTCTTAGCCATAAGTTTGGGAAAAAAATCACCTACTTGAACTATTTAAGTGACCTGAGAGAGCATCTTAAATACGACCAGCTAAATATTCCTCAAGAAGTCATCCGGTACGTGGCAAGTTTAAATTATGTTGTCTCACCTTTTCTCAAGTAGCGTTGCATCCTGTTCACTGTATTCCAAGCAGAATCTAATCCTGTTTCTTCAGCGATTAAAAGTCTAATTTACCTATTTATGCTTGGTTTGATTTAATTCTGAAAGCTTGCACTGCCATCAGAGATGTGCTGAAGTGCGTTCAGAGAAGAGAAGGCTGTATAGTTTTCTACAGATTTGAAGCATCTCCATCTTAGTTGTGGAACATTTTCTTAATATAATTGCAGCTTCTGTGTGAGTGTTAACAAAACCAATCCATATGTCATTACTGCTTATGAGTATCATGTCATGCTTGTGGGCAAACATGTAATCCTGACCTCTTTGCTTGCCTATTGTAAGATTAAGTGACTTCCTTTTGCTAAGAGCATTCCCAGTCAGCAAAGTGCTGATTGATTTTAAACTTTATGTATATACTTTATGTATAGACTTTATTGATAGTGGATCCATTACTTTTATATCATGCATGTATGTGTGTTAGGGAGGAGTATTGGAGAGGGGCGGGAGAGGAGAAGAAAAAGTGCATGGGGCTGGAATTGTCAAGTGCCAGTATTAGTATCAATAACAGTCTTCTCGACACAGTGCGGTACATGGAAATGCTTTGATGTACTGTCAGGAAGTGATTTTATGTCACTGCTGAATGAAAGTAACTGGAAGCTTTGATTATGACTGTTATTGATGCCTGGTGGGTTTTTACACATCTTTTGTGTAAATATGGAGTTACAGAAAATACCTCATAGCTCTAAGGATATAAATTGGATTGCATGGATGTCAAAGAAAGAGGAGTTATATTCTGAGTAGTAAATAGGTTTGAATTTTGCTGTTAAATTATGTGCTCCTATTTTTTGGACACTTCTATTACTATACTCCATTGGCTTGAAGCAAAAGTGCTCTTGTGTGTCTTGCTTAAGTATTCTACCACAAATACTACTCTAAAATTTCCCTAATGCTTAAATTAAATGCCATTTCTGTGAGACTTGCAGCATATACACTATTGTCAGGAGATCAGCATCATGAGCAGTACTGGTAACTGTTCATATATATAGTTTGTCAGCTGTGGTACACAGAAAATCAATGATTTCTTGATTTTGCAGGCATGATGAAAATCTTCGGAGAAAACAGAAGGGAAAACTGCCACCTGCGGTTAAAGTTCCTCCACCACGGCCACCTCTACCAACTCAGCAATTTGGAGTCAGCCTGCAATAGTAAGCTATGGGATTTCTAAAATATGAGATTTCTGTACCCTGTAGACTTCTGTAATGGGCAGGTTCACCGGGCAGAATGTCTGCAGATACTTTGTTTATTATATGTTTAGTTTCTCATTCTGTTCAAAATCCACAGAACTAGGAGGCTACACAATAGGTTTTATGGGTTCAGGACAGGTCTCTCAGTCCCTGTGCCCTGCCTGGTCTTCATGTTTACTCTGTCTTCGTGGTAGTTAGGACCAGCATGACTGCACAACTTTTCTCCCAGTGGACAGAAATTTGCCCATATGTGACAGAGCCCCAAGCTAATCTCTTGCTGGCAATATGGAATTGTTCTGGAGCTGTTTAGATGGTGAATGGCAAAGTCAAAACAAAGCTTCAGGTTCCAAAATGGCTGCATAAAGCTAAAATGGATGCTTGAGCCTTTATGTATTGTTGTTTTGTTGCTCACATATTGTTCTGATCAGAGTTTTATGAAATGAATAAAATCACTCTTTTCCAGAAATGCCCTGACAGCTGTTTACGTAGATTACAGCACTGTATGTGGTATAAAAAATGATTTGCTTTACACAAGGAATGGGATGGCAGTAGTACTTGCAAGATTCAATTCTGGTAAAAAACCTATAAAAACCCACAAAACCTTCTTGCTTCCTACCCACAGTAATTTCTGTCATCTTTCTGTGGAATCCTTCTCAAAAACAACTGCAGAATATTGTTCACATTCAGCAAAGGCAATTTAGGCTGTCTGATACATGGACATTTGTCAAATCTCCTCCCACCCCCAGTCTACTTTTCTGGTTCTAATGATTCAGCTGTAAATGAGATATAAGATATAATTTTCCCCTGGTTAAATGTTACACATTAGTCTGCTCTGGAAGGCCTGAAATTAGAACAATCAATATCTATTGTGTAATAGCTACTATGACATTAACTTTTATGATACCTCTTTAGAGTTCACCCTAACACTTGAAACATGGCTAACTCACTTCCCTAATTCGGAGAATATCTTTTAGGTGGGCTCCACCGGGTCATTAAGAAGGACAATGTCTTATGCCACCACTTCAGCAGTGAAACCAGGACTGTTTGCAGACATCAGGGCACACTCTGTCACTTGCCTTCAGCCCAGCCTAGCTGCTCAAGCAGCTCTATCAAACTTCTCACAGGCTTATGCAATCAGACAGCATGTTGTGTGCCACTCTTACCATCTGCTAGTCATATTTTATTTCTCTTGACTGTGCATGAACAGCAAACTGTGTCTTTCACTGGGGTGCACACGGTGAGGGTGAGGTGGCCACCCTTCCTGGTTCTGCCGCTTTCCAGCTGCACGACCATCAGCAAACCACATCCTTGCTGCATGTCTTGGCTTTCCCAAGTATGTAAAGGATGACTCGTCATAAAAAGCTTTTCTGTGGAAGATCCGTGGGTGGAGAAACACCGAGCAAGGCATTACTATCATTTTTAATCCAGAGATTTCCAGCACTGGCGATGGAGGGTCTGACAGATGGAGGCCCTCCGTGTGCGGATACAGTTCACAGTGCTCAGGTGTCCAAAATGGGCGTACGTGGGGATATTCATTCCTCCTGTTTGCCCATCCCTGTCCAGATTCCCTCTTGCAGAACAGGCAGTGCTGCATCACAATGTAAAAATCACAAATAAACAAATTTCTTATGACTTCTAAATGAAAAATAAAGGACTTAGACTGTGTTTGGGAAGAAAGGTAGAATTAACAGAGAGGGAATGATACACGTGAAGAGAGTATTGCTCTTTGCCAATTCCCTCTTCTTTAATGATCTCTATAGACTGTAATGGCAAAATGGCAGTGACCTCCCATCTATCTAGCAAAGAGGCAGGTTTGAAGTCTTCTCCTGGGTGGGACTCTTCCGTTTTTCTGAAGAAAGCTACAGAGAGACCCTGATTTTATTTAGTATAAGCTTATGAAAATATGTGTGCTCTGTATTTCATCACAGTTAGTAAGAACTGTACTGTCAGAGATGCTGCTGAGGAAAAGCTGCTGTCATTAAAGGACTGTTTCTATGTGGAGTCTTGATTTCTTTAGTTTAAGGAAAAAACCTATATGGCCCATAGGCCTGAGATTCAGTACTTTAATTGGCTTCAGTACTTCAGAGATGATGATTTTTATTCAGTCGGTAAAAGGTTGGTGAATGGGGCTTATCCAAAGCTGTCATTGGTGGCCTAATTTTAATAAGATGTTTGATAATGGTATTCCAATGACTTCCGGCTGTGGAAGGAGTTAAAGCCATACCCTTTTGAATGTGCCTCCCTAAAAGCAGGAGGCAATGCTGTCTCTGATAAAACGTCCTCATTTAACTTTCTTTCAGCTTATATTAGTTAATACATTTGCTTTCCAGAGCTATAATTAAAACCTAGAAGAGCAAAAACTGACTAAGCATTAGTACAGAATATCTCACTTTTGTCCAAGAGGTGGGGAGGTTGGAAGAAACCTGTTTTGTTAGGACAGCAAAACAAAGCTAAAAGAAGTTTCCATCTAGACACTGATAAATGACTGTCTGGGACCAATGCCTCATCTTCGAGGAATCTGTTGATTCACAAAGACATTTTTAACCTTGTAGAGTTGGATTTTCAAAATGACATAAGGCAACTGGGGCTTTAAAGAGCATGGAATGTTTGTGAGAGCTGGGCGTATAATTCTTTGAATTCTATACTGAATTTGGTTTAATTTATGAGTGAACTAAAGGGCTTATTATCAGGTTAGTTCAAAACTTTTCTTTCTTATGTTACCCCCATCCACTCAGGGTCCAAAATCTGAATTTAAAATGACTGCATTTGATCTCTTTAATCCCTCCGTGTCACTCTAAACTCTTTGTGGGGAAAAAACCAGCAAACACATACCAAACTGACTTCATCTTAAGTGTCCATCCAGCTTTATTTAGATTTACTTGTTTGGGATTTAAGCATGTACTTTACGGTAGGTACAGATGTAAAGCAGAAAACCTTCCTTATTGTAAACTCCTGTGAGGACTCAGTAATTTGGTCCTTGCAGCTAGAACTTGAATGTAATATCGAGTTGTCCTGAATTTTCCACTGAAACTACACTAATTCAAGCAATAATAAATGAGCTTAGTAAAGGCAGTTAAATCAACCAAGACTGAATAATAGGATGTTTTTAGAATAAAGTGTGGGGGACCAAAAAAGATTTGCCATCTCCCTATTTAATTCTTTATGCCTACATGTACAGAGCAGATTTGCCAGGTTTACTGAATGACAGTATTTCCCTGGCATTTCTGATCCCCAGCCTGGATTGCCTGGTTGCCAAATTACACCTTTATAGATTTGAACTCATGTTAAACACTGTGATTTTTTTGAAAATGTAAAATAACTCAGCTGAAACTAATGTTCATCTTCATGGGGATATCAGACAGAACAGTCCTTCTGAGGAAGTTTTGTCCACACTTAGGTTTTCCATTATAATTTAATGAGAATCTATGCTCAGATTTGACACAGGTACTTTAAGAATGTGTAGGATAGACTGGGTGGGGTAGCTTGCACATTTAATGCTTATTGTGTTCTTCTCTAACTTGCTAATTCAAGCTTCTTACTTGCAGATAGAGTAAGGAGAATAACAACCGTAATATGTCATTTAAAGGTTTATCACGCCTCACATCATGTCTCCAATAGAGGGCAATATCAGATGTTAGCAGGGAGCAGTGTTAGAACAGGGCAGGTGTACAGTGATACTTGCTCAGGTATGAAGTCCCACCTTGTAGTGATCAGAGGCTGACAGAGGAGAGTAACATGGTGCTATGGAAATGACTTTCTGTTACTCACCAGTAGCTGTCGCTTTTATAAATCCAGACATTCCAAAGAATGTTCATGGATTCTGTCGATATAGCAAGACTATTTTTCTGTTCATTCGGCAATGCTACCTTCACACAT
>NW_010194133.1:33733-39938 GCF_000695765.1 Mesitornis unicolor | reverse complement strand
GCAGGAATTAGCTCTTCGGAATATATCCTATTTCATCACTTATTTATATATGTCGATAATTTGCACTGCATGTCAGGGTGAAAAATAGGATTTTTATTCTAAAACCCATTAGTAAAGATTTTATGTTTAAAAAGGCAAGGAAAAGTTTGGGAGACCCTCTGCTTATGTTGGTCAGATAAATACAGTTAAATGCATGAATGAAGCTTCCTAAATTTGCAACACTTGAAAGGAATTAATCATTGTCCTCTGCTGTATGTACAGCAAGCTCCTGTAAACCCCTGTTGCTGCACCCAATTGCCTCTGTAATCAAGGAAGGCTACAGCTGAGCTCCAGCACAGACTACTACTGAGTTTGTTCTGTTTTCTCTGATTGGTTTTTTACATCTACAGTTAAATATCTTTTGTGAGAAGACAGGAAATATTTTGGTTTTCTGTCTATTGGCATGGATGGGGAGAGGGGGCAGAGAAAATGCACAAAATTGCCACAGGTGTGCAGCTTTTGCTTGTTGAATTGTTAGCATAAACATTTCAGGGTGCTATCCTTTTGGTCATAATCTTTCCGCTTGTGCATGCTGTGCATGCTTGACCAGGGAGGAAGAATGCATTCTAAACCAAATCTCAGCATGTCTCAGCAGGCATAAAATGAAAAGGAGAGGAAAAGCAGAGAGAAAGATTATCAGCCAAGAATCCTTAATGCTGCTTCAGAACAATGTTGTAAAGGCCTTTTGTGGTAACTGTCCACTGTCTAGAAATGAGTCATTTGGTATATAGCACATTGCAGTAATTAATCCTGTATCCTATAGGGAAGAGTACTGATTCTCCCTGGCTACTGTTTTTACCAGAAGAGATGTCTCTTGACGTGTTGCTGCAGTACGATTCCAATCTGTGAATCAGTACAGAAAAGTATACTTCTGCACTGAAATGCTCCATTATGCTCGTTTCTTAGGCAGAAAGCATAAGAGATCTCTCATTTCAAATTGCACGTAGTAGTGCCTGGTCTCCAATGTCAGTTTGCATTGTCCAGCATAAAGCACAGCTGCTCATCACACCATCCTGAACAGGGCAAGAAAAATGCAGGTTACTTGATAGGATCCACAAAGAGAGAAGAGAGGTGTAATTTCATTGACCTCTGAGCCAGTCTCATTTACATTAGCTGGGCTACTGTGGCTATTATTTTCTGTCACCTTAGGTCCAGTAAACAAAACGCTATCTCCTCCCATAGTGAAATTATAGGAAAATATGCATCTCAGCTTTTCCCATTGTTGCAAAATCAGAACAGTCCTTTGATTGTGACTTTCAATGAATATCCTACTCTATTTTAAAATGCCATTCATCTGGAGGATCTCTTTCATTGTACTAGGAAAGGAACCTTTCCTTCAAGTGAAACAGGAATCCTGTAGAAAATGGTAGATGTGTATGAACTGTATCTTTTTTCATAGAAAAAAGAAAAACGATATGTAGGTTTTATTATTATAAATTATAGCACAGTTATTTGTCTCACCTCTTTGACAGATAAACTAGTGCTCAGCAGGAGCAAGAGCTGTAAATAATCAGTTTACTATTTATACACTGAAATGGGAAACACATTTATGGGTAACAATAATAATTAGAAAACATTTATAAAAGCTGCTGAGTTGCTATTTGGTGCCACTGGAGTAAGCAGCTGTAAGAAAGCAAAAACAATCAGTGCAACTTCGGAGAGACTGAGAATGGGCTCCATGAGCTTAAATTGTCAGTAATAAAGATGTAACAGCTTCCAAACAAATTAAAGTCTTGATGATGTTCCCATTTAAGTGAATTAGACTTCTGACTAATTTTAATAAAAGTTGCCCTCAATGTTTAGGGTACTGATCTGAATACAGGAAAGAAAATTATTTGACACACAAGGAGGGTGTTTTAACTCCCCTATTAGAAAAGCTAAAATAAATGCATTTGTTTTGCCTTACTGTGATTTGCTGCAAGCTTCCCCTTGCTGGTATCCCGAGCATTGACCTTGATGCGGACCTCATCTCCCACTCCCTTTTCTTGTTTAGTCCCTTACCGGGGAATATAATTTCACTGGGGATTTAAACTTTGCATGCTGTGCAGAGAACCCCTCAAACTTCCTTTCTCGCGTGGTTTATTAGCAAGGCTAATTTATTAATGGAGCTGCACAGTCACTGCCTGTTTTGCTCTGTGTTGTTGCAGCAGGGTTGTTATACAACACTGATCTGCTGCAAGAGAAAATAATTCGGGTACAGAAGCTGCCTTTCAGAGCAGGGTAGGTGGTTCATCTGTTCTGTGTTTGCGTGGCTCGCTTCCCTTTGCTGTGGCCAGCTTTTGCAGGGGCTGGTATGAGAGCTCACGGTGCTGAAGCAAAGTTGCTTGTTAATTTTTCTTCTCCAAGGTCGAGGTGGAAGGCAGGGGGAAGGGGAGAACAACCTGGGTCTTGGAGCTGGTCTGAGAGCACTGTGGAGCTCCTGCGTGGTTTTAACACTGACGCTGACCTTCTGCTCTACAGTGTCACTTGCATGCATGAAACTGCTGTAAGATTGCTGAAGCTGGAAGGAGCAGGAGAAACTATTAGTGGTGGGATAAATATCCTGAAATCATCTTCTCCTGAGAGGATTTTGCAGCTAGGAGAGATATTTTATAGAGGTACATGATTGTCACTGTAAGTAAGAGGATGCTGCTCTGAGGACTAGGTCATAAACTTGTTCCTGGTGGCATTTCAAGCCATGACCTTCTCTAGTCAGTGAGGTGTTTTTCCTGAAGTACTTATGGCCTCTGGTTTAGCTCTCATAAGATGTCTGTGATAATGGGGAATATTGAGGTTGGACTTGGTCTTACAAGTTAGGTCAAAAGTCTTTCTTCTGGCCATTATCATGTTGTTATGATACTGCAGAGAATGGTTACTCCAGCAAGTCAGTACTGCTTCACATTGAAATTAATGGTGCCTTGCCAATGTGTAAGGACGCGACGTTGTATCATTTCATCTAAAGATCATACTTGCAAGCAGCAGCAAATGATGAGAATTGCTAACATATAAAAGATCATGCTTCGGGATTATCTGAATTAAACTCATTCCTTGCTGTTAGTCTTCCTGCAAGTGTGTTGCATACATTGTAGAATTTATTTGGTCAAATGTCTAAAATCATCATGTTATGAACATGGTTTTGTGAAACTTGGTTATATTTTTGGTCAAAATTCTTATGTTTGTTTACATCAAGGAAAATATCCCTTTTCTGAACAGTTCCTGTTAGATATAGATACAGCAGTGTCCGCAATGTAGTATTAGCCCACACATAGAGCAGTATTGAATTTTACACACTTCAGGTTCAAAATCATTGGCTGGAAGGAGAGAAACTCTAGCAGGAATTCAGTTTTATTTTGTCTTTGGTCTGCGGGTGCACCAGTTAGTGTTTAGATGGTGATTAATTATGAGCTACTCCTTGCCTTATGAAGAAATACAAGGTAAAGAAGGGAGGAAATGAAAATACTATACAAGGGAAGTGGGGCTATAGAAGATGTAAAGAAATTATCTCGGTTTACTGCGATGAGGAAGCAGGTAGGACATAGGATACAAATCCATAGGAGAGCAACTTCATTAGTTCTGTAGCTGAAAGAACAATGTCTTTCCTTTCAAAGAGCAGGATGGTCTAGTTATTTGAAATAGTAGGAGCTCTGGGAGCTGGATTAACAAGTTTATTGCAATCATGTAACACCTTGTATTGTTTTATGTAGAACTAGAGGAAGTGACGCACAAAATATAAAAGAGGAAAAATAGGAAGGAGGAAGAGTAGGACTTGGTGGGCAACAAAACTGTAACTGGAGTAAATGGCACTGGTGGCTCGGCATTGTGTCCCTGGAGTGATGAATGAGATCAAAATGTTTGGTGGCTGAAATAGCATGCGGGATGTTCCCCTGCCAGTTTATGAGTAAGAGAGGCAAAACCATGGGGTGATTCAGTACCTAAGTTAGGTTGGAGGAACTCCTCCACTGCCCCCATAAATGAAGCTGGGGGTGACTAACCTCCTGAAGCATGGAGGTCTAAAATCAACCAGTCTACATAGCCTCTTCTGACTATGGGAAAACAAATATGAGGAGTAGGGGAGGATTTGGCAATTTCCCTACCACTCCATAATTTTAAAGTAGTTTTTTTGTGTAGTTGAAACACAGAATACAGAATTGCTCATTCCATGCAACAGTGTTACAGAAGTTGATCAAATACTCTCCAATTATAATCAGTTGCTTTATATTAATAAAGTGATAAGCCTAGGCAGAAAAAGAAGGAATCACAGCGCTTGGAAAGGGAAAAGACTCTTAAGAATCATTCTCCTCTGCAGGTGCAACCTCAGCCAGCAGCAGTAGGTTAAGGCTATGTTACATGTTGTATAAATAGCTTGCATTTTCTGTGGTTGAGCTGCAGCATTTGCAGCCTCTCATGATGCAGTCACAGATCTCTATGCTTTTTTTTATGTTGGTTCTTTAGAGTTTGTCAGTAAAGCTGGTCACCTTTTAAATATGAAATTGTACACAAATATATATTAAGTCTACTTTAAAATCTGAGATTGGACCTTTATTTTGTTGTTCACTACTATGTAATCAACATAGTGATGTAGCAGAATACTCAGCAAATACTGACCGTCTCTTTTGTTATGCTTTTTAAACTCTCAAAGACTTTTTTTTTAAATAAGGAAGATAATTGCAGAATTTTCTGTGCTGTCTAGATCAAGAAAATGCTATGTTCCATTTTTTGCCTCAACTGTTCACTCATGAAAGAGGAAGAAATCTCATTTCATGGGAATCATTCAAAGCGTTAATAATCTCATTGCATCACTTTGCCTTCAAAATAAATAGTACAGTATCCTTTTAATTATACATACATTGTGGCTTAAAAAGAGACAAATGACAAAGAAAAATCTGCATGATAAAAGGGTCCTAAACTTGCAGCATCCCTTGATCAAGACTTATTAAGAAGCATTTGCTGCAAACTCCTTCCTTGCCTGTGTCTAAGCTTCCTTGAAACCCTATTCCAGTCCAACCACATCCAGTCAGAGCCACCACCACCACCGTCACTGTGGCATGGTTAAACGCAGCACTGCTGGGGCCTGCCAAGTGAGGGGCACAAAACTGGAGCAAAAACAGTCTCAAGTAGGGGTACAGTTAGCCTGGAACACGATTCTGCTCCTCTGTCCTTGATTCCCCTTCAGTGCAGTAAATAGCACTTATTTATTACTCGTTGCCATCGCAGTTATACAGCTTTTCTAGCAAGAACAAAGTGTTTAGGAAAGGCTCTTTAAATAGAGTTCCACATCACTCATTTCAATGGCTCGTTCAGCACCTGTTAAGAGTTGTGGAGGACTCTTGCGTATAGTGCAGGCTCCTTCATTTGCAGAATTTAATGTATGCTCTCAGATACCTCTCAGATTTTTGCTGAGCCTGTTCTGTCTCGATTTTGACTCTTTGTCTATAAATGACTTTTAAAAGCTGTTAATTTTTCTTTTTTTGTTTTCCTAACAGTATCAAGGACAAAAATAAAGGCGAACTAATCCCCCCAGTAATGAAGGAAACTGTATCCTACCTAAAAAGAAAAGGTGAGTTTTGTGTAAAAAGAGGACATGTCTTTCAGAACAAGGACAACAGTATGAAACTGTATAATGCTCAGTGTCTGATTCAGCGAAGTTTACAGCTACACAGGATATGTTTATATCCTAAACACCCGAGTGGCAATTGGGCACTGCCTTGAGAGCTTTGATGGATAGGGAATACTTATTGCCAGATTATTGTCCCACCATGAAAAAAACCCCTTAGGATTAGTTGGAGAACAGCAAAGGAGAGAAGATGTCTTGAAATACACATTGTCAACCCATATCATTGTTGGTTTTAAGTAGAACTCCCAGTAAAAATCAATGAGAAGTTAGCTTTTTATAGAACCAGTGGCCATAAAAACTCATTGAAAAAAAGGTGTTTGGCAGGAGTAAACCTGAAGTCCTCTGTTCAAAAAATCACATTTTTGCTGGCACTTACAGACCCTTTGACTGAAGTTCATATCTATAGTTACATTATATAAAGATACAGATCACAAAGACCAATATTTCAAATGGGAGCATCCAAATCTAAGTTTCCTGTATCACCTTTACGTACAGGGCAAAGAGAGGGTGGACTGTCAACCACTGGCTGTCCAACATAAAGGACTAAATATCATGGTGTTGTCTGTAGGGTAA
>NW_010194133.1:24555-33702 GCF_000695765.1 Mesitornis unicolor | reverse complement strand
CCCTACACAGGGACAAAGGTGTGTGCATAGAGAGAATCCAAGATAAGGCTGCAGTCTGGAACTTTCTTTTCCCAGTGTAATGTGGTTTTATGTTTTGATCCCTGATTTTCAAGGCAGTCACAGCAACAGTTCCATAGCCCTTTGCGCTTAAAGGCCTCAGTTTCACGTATGTTCACTAAATCTTACAGTACTAAATCTATAGCCTGGGTACATTTATTTTACAGGTGACAGAACAGAAACGGAGCATAACACAGTTATGTGACTAACACAACATTACGCAGTGGTAGAACTGGGAATGATTCCTAAGATCCTTGAAAGAAGGGTGTGAATTTTTAATAGGTGTGTCAAATGCAGAAAATCAAAATGTGTTTGGTTCAGTTATTTTTTTCTAAAAAGGAGAAACGTCACTGGTGTTTAATATGCCATTAAGTTTGGTTAATGTTTGAACAATTGTTGAGGAACAGCAGGATTTTTGTTAAGACGAAAACCAGACTCTGATCTCTAGAATGCTGTTAAATGAGTTTTATCTGAGGTTTTCCTCATTTAAAGAGCTATTTTTATTGACAGCACACAAACAATGTAAAATGTAAATTTTCAGTAGATTACATTCTTTTGTGGACAGGCTAACCCAAAACCTATATCCCACAGTATTGCCAATTCAGCTGTCATTCTGAACAAGGTAAATTTTGCTTTCACTGTTCAAATAGTACGCATCATTGATCTCTCTTCATTTTAATTATTGCCACTAGGGTTTGGCGTGAGTTTATTTAAACCCTAAGCGAGAAATGTTAGACTTTTAAAAAACTTGTACTGAACAGGTTTCACATTTGTGAAGACAAAGGTGAGGGGGGTGCAAGAAAAAGGTTTCTTCTCAGCTTTATTGCTGATTCTCAAGAGAAATCCTGGCTTCATTTAAATCAGTGCAAGATCATACTGGTTTAAATGAGGACGGACTAGACACTTAGAGTCTTGCCCTCATTGCTAGGCTATGCTCCTTTGTATTTTAGCTTACCTCATGATAAATAAGAACATTAAATAACTGCCAATTTTATTTTTGTTTGGGTTTCATACCTTGAGTGAAGCTGATTAATGATACGCATAGAATAATGAGAGAAATATCCACTGCAGTGGATACCTGCTTACAGTTTGCAAATAGTGGAGCATAGCATCTATAGGGGTGCTCGTGTACAGAACAACTAGGTCCTCACCCCTTGAAATTGCTGATTTATTTTCAAAATGCTTGCAGCAGCCAAGGCCAAGTACTGGAGTGGGGCCAGTTCTGCTGTTGAAGGTATCTCCTGATCTGCAGTAGGTGAAGAATTTCTAAGAGCCTTCATCGAAGGCCTCTTGGTCCAAAGTCGGGATTTCCACTCAAGCCCATAAATTTGTTTGGATGTGCTGTTTCCAGACTGGTGCTAATGATGAAAACTTTGCAGGTGTAGCTTATATCAAATATTATGGTTAGATGGGAATGTAAATAGTTCACTCCTAAGAATATTGAAGGCAAGTGACTGGCAGCTTGAGACAATCCCTGTAATTATAATTGTAAGTGAATAATTAGAGCTTGTGTAGTGTATCAGTGCATGCCCCATCTGCAGATGAAAGCCAGGCTTTTTCATGTTTTAAATTGTTATGAAACAATCATCCTTACATATATTTAGCTTATCTTAATAGGTAAATACCTCTTCCTCACTAATCACAGGAGTCAAGAGAGCTAAAATGAGGATGAATGTGCACTAACATCATTACTTCTCACAGCTGTTATTATTTAGAAATTGAGTGAAAATTTAGTCACTAAAATGTTAATTGATTTAAACTTTTGGCTGTGCTTGGGAGCAGAGCTTTGTGTATCTGGCACTTCCTTGGACCTATTTAAAGATTTTAAAGAAACAGGATGTTTGTGGCTATCATTATATTGTGCTCATGACCAGTAACTAAGATCTGACACAAAGCCTCCTCCATATCTTGCTTTTGTTCTTTCTGGGTGTTTTGTCTCATCACTGTTGCACCAGTCCCATACTCTCACTAATTGCTGAGTCTAGCTCAGATACCCCCAGTTTTCTGAAGCAACTATGCCAATTGCACAGTACAGGGAAAAAAAAGCCAAGTTTTAGCTCTCATGGTTGGGATAAAAGAAAGGGTTGGCTCAACCTTGTCATTGCAGAATGTCTGCTAGATGAAATGTTTGTTATTCTGAAAGCAGTAATCATCCTTGGGTCTTCTCCAAACTTCATCTTTTTTTTGGCTAAAAACTCATCTGTTCAGTGCAGTATCAGCACAGTTTGTAAAAGATAGGCTCTGAGGAAATGTGATGGTGCTTCTGAACAAAGACCTTGTCCTACTTTATGCATCTCTGAAAGCCAGTGGCATGGTGACGCTGGCCACTGATGCATAGTCCAGCCATGCACTTGCTAGCCAGAATATCTTGGTTTTTTCCCCTAGCTCTCTGTCCTTCTGTGCCTCCACGGAGGAATGGCACAGGTTCTGTCAGTGCTGATATTTTCCAACCAAGCCCAGGTTTGCTCAGAGCTGTCATATTCCCTATCATAAGGAGATCTCCACAAACCAGATTTCTAAGGAGAGATGGCTTGTCAGGTAGAGTGTTTTCTGACATTCTCAGCCAGCTGATGCTTGAAAGCCAAATACCTGCCATGCCAAGGCTGTTAAGCAGTAGGTGATAGACGTGCATTTTTTTGCACTTGATTATAAGTGTGCAGGTATCTGTTGTACCTGCTGTCTGGTATGATTTTAACTCTTTCTCTAAATCTGGAATATCTCAGTTCTGCCATCAGCTCCAGCGAGTGTCGGTTCCTGTGCTGACAGCCCCGAGAGGCTGACTGGCAGCGTTCTTTGCACTCCAGACGTGGCCGTGAGCACAGTGAGAGCTTCAGTTCATCTTCCGGAAGTGACAAAAATTCACTGTCATTACCCTATTCCATTTGATTCTGGCATGGTTTCCAGGCTCACAGAATTAGCAAGGAGTGGGTTTTGTTTTGCACCCGAGGTGCAGAATTTCGACTCTTTCTTCCTATTGCTACATTTTCACATCTATGTACCTGAAATCAGTTTCTGAAACTTTTGACTTAGATCACAAAAGCATCTTCAAAGTCATGCTTCATCAACAGGTTACGGGTACCTGTACACAGGCACCATGCACAGGCACCAGTGCCCATTTCTTATGGAAACATCACCGTCATGGGGGCGCAGGGGATACAGAGGAGCTCCTGCCTCTCCCCACTGGTTCCTGGCTGGCACAGCTGATGCCGTTGCCCTTCCCACCAGGGCAGAAGCCCTGGCCAGTCCCTTTGGGTTGTTTTCTCAGTGTGCTGGCAGAGAAATAGCAGCAGGAGCTGGCTCCACCTGCAGCTACAGCTCCCTGCCAGCTTGTGTCCTCTGGGACACCAACTAGGAATGTATTCAAACATGCACCCATGGAGAATGCCGTCAGGAGAGCGTGTGATTGCAGAGCTCATTTTCCTGCTCCTGTTTGGGAGAAACCAGAGTTTGCTGCAGGTGCCACAGCCATACCTCAGAAGAAGGGACTCGGGCCAGGAGACACACTAAATTTAGGACATGAGGAGTCACTGAGTGCCTAATACAGCAGTGGCCACTTTAGACTGGCAGGTCTTCTCCCAGGCCGTCCCCATCCCTGGCTGCTGGGTGAGTCCACCGGGCTGGGTGTAGAAGCAGCTTAAGAGAAGACTAGGATGGCAAGACCAAGGGGAGAACTTTTCTCAGGTGGTTTGGACTACAGGACCTCTGGAGAGGCACAACACTGAAGGTGCAAAAGCATTTAGTGCTGGCCTGATGCTGATTCTACAAGGACAGTGGGAATTTCACCACTGATGTCAGTGGACTTAGAGTGACACAAGCCTTGCCTACATATGGACATATTGCCCAAGGAGTCTGAACCAGAAGTGTAGTAATTCAGAGTAGTAATTTTCTTTTTCTGGGTAACATGTCCCCGCGTGTCCTCAGCAACCTATTTTGTGCTGAAGTGAGACTGTAAATGGGGGCTGTCGTTTCTAGCCGACTGTATCAAGGCTCTTGTACTAACTGATACACATTAAAAATGAAACTGCATGGCAAAATCCATGTTTTATTTGCAAACCCCCCAACATCAGGAGGTCAGAAGACAGCTTTCAAGGAAACTTTTGTTTGATTCATTATAAAGGTGGGTATCAAGAGCCCTGTTCAGACCTGCATGAAGATGTCACATAGGTTACGAAGGTCAGAAGTGTTCTCAAGCTGATCTCAAATATTAATACAATCATTTGCACTGGTCTCATGGAAAATACCAGTTTGAAATATGTAGGTAGGATTATTATTTTTAGTGTATCTTATGTTTTAGAGAGTATCCTCAAAGGCATAAGATACATGTTAGTCCATGTTTTAAACAGTTTAAAACCAAAACTAACCTGCTGGTATTATTACTAAAATTTGGTAACATTTGCATTTTGAGGAATGGCCAAATAAGGAAACAGCTACAAAAAAAATTGTGTGAAGAGCTGGTTACTAAAGAGACCATATGAGATCAGCAGCAGCTCAGAAGTGATGGAACAATAATCTCACAGTGAAGGAATCGCACTACAGAATTATAAAGCAGGAAAGATAACTGTCCCCTACAGGAACATTATCTTGCAGTAGCCCCTATTGCTGAGTCTTTCTCTCTTACCTCATCTCTTTTGTTGACTGGAAGTGCTTTGCAGCACAAAGTTTTTGTTCAATGTTGTCTTGCAGTACCACAGGAGAGTCCTGGGCGATGACTGGTGAATGGTCATAACCATGCTATAGAAGTTTAGTGATAAAGTAATAAATGTCCTATGGTATGATTACAGTGACAACTAAAGCTGTCCTTTATCTGTTCAATAGCAGAAGCAGTGGTAAACAGTGATTAATCTTTCTTCCTCATCCCCTCCATGAAGCACAACAAATCTTGCTGATGGAGAAAGTTTTGGTTCAGATTTTTAATGGGAATGAATACATTCTGGTGGTGATAGTCAGAGCTGGTAGAGATGGATTGTTACACATTCTGAATATTGCTGCAGCTTAGTGAGTTTGCCTCCTGGCCTCCACTTCTTGTGATCAATCACATATCTTTTAAAAATGCAACACTGGGAAAGCTTGACATTGGCCATATAAACATTTCTGAGTTCTTGAGTCTTTTGTTTTCATGTGAATGTTATTACCTGGGGTTCATGAAGATGAGATAAATCCCAAGACTACTTTGTGTGGCATCAAATAAAAATGAACCTTGTAATAAGCACGGTTTGTGGTTTTGGTGCTCAGGCATTGTAAATAAATAATGTTCAGAGATGCCAGGTGTGAACTGAGAATATTCATTCATAAATCCAAAGGCTAGAGACTATGCCTAAAACTGCAAGGACACAAATACACTTTGAGTTCTGTGGAGCATCCACAGTTCTACATCCTTGCTGCTGCTGCTCAGCTTTTCAGTAGGGCTGGAACTGTCCCTTCTCTTCCTTTCTGCCCTTGATCTGCTCTGCACCGTGCAAGTCATCTTTACAAACTGCAGGCATCACACTCACTTGTTCTGTATTCATTACAGAGTCCAAGGGGAAGGTAGGCTGTGCAATCTCCTCCTCAAACTTGTACTGTATTCTAGCTTTAAAAAAGTATCTTGAATTGATCTTAAGCATAAAAATTCACAACTGCCACTCCTTCGGGCATTTAAGATGTTGCCCACTGAAGATGGACAATGAAATATATGCTATAAGCTCACCAGTCCTCATATTAGGAATAAACTAGTTCTAATTTGTGAAAAGGAATGTTATTAGAATTAGGTAATCTGCAAGAAGATGTTTAAATCAGTTGTATTAATAAGAATGAAAACCGCTTCCAAATCAGGATGGACACTTCCTGAGACTTGGCAGGACCCCAGTGAAAAGAAACATTTCCAGACTCAGTTTGGGACAGAAGGAATTCAAATGCTCACTCTGCTATTTCTCTTCTGAAAGCCAACAAATTAACAAAGGTTTTTGATGCCAGCAACCCTCAAATGAAGGATGATTGAAAGAAAAAGAATGTAATTTTCTCATCTCTCTCTCTTTGACAAGTTTGCAGCAATGTGACAGCATGTGTTGCTTTAATTTATCTTTATCAGTTTTGATTTTCTGTGTCTTTCCTGTGGGACAACTGATTGAGGGAGGGTAGAAGGAGGTTAAGTATTTTTAGCAACAGTTTATTAATTCGAAGTGTGACACAGTTGTGTCATTGCACTGTGAAATTTTGTCTACTGTGAAAAAACTATCTTATTTCAATGTGAAATGAAATGCCTGCCTGTTTTCATTTATGATTACTGACATTTAAATAATTACTCAGTTAAGTTCTCAATCGCAAAATCACTTTTCATTGAATACGGAAGGCTCCTTCACTAGTCACATCAATACTTTTTTTCTGTACACCACTTAATATTTAAAATAAAATTTCACTCTTTCTGGTCTGGAGAGTTTAGTGCAGCGTAGGAAAAGTCCACTGATGTCCGTCTGTCTGTCTATCTTTTTTTGGTGAGGGGCAGGGTGAGTTGTCTCAACAGAGGCTCTTCAGCATTGATAGCATATGTGAGTGATGCGCAGCTGTGTGATTGTCAGAAGGGGAAAGCCCAGGCTTGCTGCTCATGTCAGTCATCCCCTGGCAGTGTTCTGGCTTGGTACTCTCTATGGCTGTGTTACGCGTGCTGTTAATGGCAAAATAGTTCAACTTGTACACCAAAACAAAAATATTTATCTTTAAAGAGACAGCAGATGTGAGTCATGGTGTAAACAGGGTTTGATTTGAGAATATGGCTAACAGAAATTAAGAAAACTACTTCAAAATTATTTTTTGAAAGGACAAAAATTAATGCCTTGAGCTGCAGTGACCAGCATTGTCTTCAGCCCATTTTGTTTCCTCATCCTGTAACTCTGGTGGGTCTGGCATATGTTTTCTCTGCAAAAAGAAGACAAAGTGATTAATCTTATTTTAACATGGGCACCTTGTGTTAGCTTAATTATGGTAGTTCCAGGAACTGTTTTTCCCTAGTGTCTGAAAAGGAAGAGACAGGTTTGGAGAAAGTATTTCCTGGCTGTGTATAAGGCCATGTATTTATCCATCACAGTGGAACAACCAGCAAGAGGCTTCAGGTCTCTTCCCTCCTTCTCTTCCCTTATTAAGAGATCTCAGTTGGGGACATATGCTAATGCTGTTAAGGTTATGGGACATAGGAAACGCCATCATTCAAATCATGTTTTAAGGTAGCTCTCCCTTGCCCTGCCTAAACAAGAAAGCACTGAGAACAATTAATAGACTTATAGACTTCTAAAAAAAAAGTATCTTGCTCAGTTTATATGCATCACAGAAGTTAGAAAATATATTGCAAAAGGGCTGTCTTTTTACCTAGGCTCATAATTTTCCCTGTTCAATAGTATAATGGCTGTTTGCTTATATTTCTGTTTACCAGTAGGCTGAAGTTATGACCCATGCTTTATTTAAAAATTGCTATAATGTATTATTTTCTGGTTTGAGCACCTTTTATGAAAAAAAAAGTGTGGCTATTCTGTTGTTGTGGTTCTTTTACTTTAGAAGGAGAATATAGCTTTCTCTTTTTTTCCCAAGAATTGCAGTAACCTGCATTTTATTAGTGTCACATCATTTAGATAGGTTGCCCACAAATGTAAGAAGGATTGGAGATACCTGCTTTGGTAGTTGGCTTGTTGCCACCTGTGATCAGACAGATTGCTGTATACTGATTCTGTTCCAGTTGACCTGGAAAATGAATTCTGGAAGAAGCACAGATATCGCCTGTATCCCAGATTTCTGCAGATAAGGATAGAAGTTGTTGGGTGTTTTTTTCCCTTTCAGACCCCCAAAACCCATATCCAGCAAGAGCTTAGTGTTATGTGCCATTGTAGTAACACTGATGGGATGCAGGGCCAGACAAGTACAGCTGCTGTCTACGCTGCAGATTAATGTCTTTAATTAGACTCTTGAAAGCTTAGCCAATAAAGGCATAAACATGTTACAATTTGATATTTATTGCATCGTAGTTTATACAGTGAGATTCACATCAGATTAAAGCATTAACTATTAAACCAGTTTCTGCAAACTGAATTGCTAGCGTTCATGATGTCCATTTTCTGAAAGACTTGTTTCTACAGAAAGCCTCTAGTCCACTGACAGCCAGTATAAAATCCTACAAATTCTAAGGAAATGACTGTATTTCTTGTTTGCTGAGGGCAATGCCTTGATGAGCTGATGTTCACAGCTGCCACTTCCAAAGCCATGTCTTTAGACAGGCTGCACTGCAAATCTAATGGGACAGTTTTAGTACAGTGATGTCATTTGCCGTAACTTTTTTCAACTGAAACATGACCTGGTCGGGATTAAAGCAAGCAGTCGAATAGATCATAATTATTGTCCATTTGGTTCCTTTAGTAAACACACGTGTCCTGCTTATCTGTTGTAGTTATCATACATCATACTGCTTCCAGAACTTAGTGCATGGGCTAAAGTTTTAATATTCAACCTGGAATTTAACAAGCGAGGGCATAAATGCTTAGAAAGTAACTAGGAGCTGTATTCAGCTAAACTCCAGCTAAGCCTCTAAATCTCACTGGTGGAACACTTTCAGGTAGAGCTTGGGGTTCTTTGCAAAAGTCTCTGAAGCACATCTGGAAATTTACTTCAGTGGTACATTATCAGTTCTTTTAGTACACTGATCTAAGTTCATATGAACAGTTCTAAATGCTTGTCTGTAAGGAATGCATTCCTTAAGGAATTTTGTATTAATTTACTAATTTTTAATATATAAAACACACATGTAACCTGGCTGAATTTGCAAGAATGGCTGAGTGTCTTTCGTTAATGTATAACTACAGATTTTTGTAGAATGCAATGAGGATTCTTGATCATGCAAATAGATGCACATGTACTTTAATTGAAATACACAAACATACATTTCATTCTCGCTACTTACCTGCTGAAAGCTAAGCATGAAAAGAAAAAGTCAATCTACTCTTCCACACTCACATCAAGAAACATACAGCAGTTGCTCTAAGTCAGTGGGTGGCCTGCTCCCCCCTTCTCAAAACATCATCAATTTTATGTTTTGTCAGACCAGCATAGGCTAATATTTTAGATTACTCTGCT
>NW_010194133.1:0-24524 GCF_000695765.1 Mesitornis unicolor | reverse complement strand
TCTCCAGTTCAAACTATGTGTGAGTCAAGTTGTGTTACCTGCTGGGTGGAAGGAACAGCACATACTGGAGAGAAGGAAAGAGAGAGGGAAATGAGGCTTTTACCAAACTCAAAAGCAAGAAGTACCACAAGTCTCAAGAAAAGTAATGCTGCTTCTCCCTATCTTGTTTTGCATAATAATTCAGATAAATAACTTACCTTGAAATCTGTGGTCCAAATTAGATCTTTGATTTGGATGCATTTTATTGACTTTTTTCCTCTGTAGCTGAAGTCAATTTTCAGTTAGTCCAAGACATGAAAGCAAATGAGATACCCTTTAGGAGATCTATGATTAATATTTTGGAAATGCCTCAGGACTAGAGTATGGCATTTCAAAATACTGTGGGCAGGCAGTCTTAAGTCCCACTGATTTCCAGAGAGGTGGAAGGAAAAGTGGTCTGCCCCAAACTACCTGTAAGCTGGGGAGGCCAGTATGCCTCCCATGGTAAGAAATGGAGTCCTTCATCCAAAAATCCTATGAAACATTCCCCAGCCTAAAGGATCTTGTCTCATTCGCTGGCAGAAGAGGAAGCTTAAAGAATTTTTGCAGGTACCCTCTTTAGCTTGCTAAGGGTTTAAGGCAAGGAGAATAACAGATTTACAGGTGTGGTGTGGGGTTCAATGTGCAGGTACATTCAGTGAGAGTGGGTACAAAGCAGCCTGGTGAATCGAAATCTCTTCTATGTCATTAGGTGCAATTGAAAGCTTTTAAAGAAAAATTACAGTTGGTAAGACACTCTAAAACGCTTAAGGAAAAGTAGTAGTATTTCTTTGAGACACGTTAAAGAAAGTGCTGTAGGCAATGTTGCAAAATTACTTGATTGTATGTTCTATTCTCAAGGACTTTATTTCCAAAAAATGAGTGTATCAGGTGGGTTTGTTCCCAAACCTTCTCCCTCTGTTCTGTTTTCAACTGAATCTATAGAGAAAAATGAGAGTGACAGCTTTCACAGATGAGACCTGCATTAATTGGTTTTTTCAGGACTACAAGTAGAGGGCCTCTTCAGAAGGTCAGCCAGCATCCAGACTATCAAGAATATTCAGAAACTCTACAATCAGGGTAAGCTGTCATCTTACCATTGCCAGTAATGGTGTGAGGGCTTTGTTGATCTTGGTTTTGTTGGTGAAGCAGAAGCACTAGCATTCTTACAGTTAGTTAATCATAAACCCATTTGTAACCTAAAATACTACAAGAGCACTATTACAGAAACCTGAAAGAGAGCAGCAGACACTTAACACTTACTGAATAGCAGGTCATCAGTTGATGTCAGACCAGAGCTTACAAAATCCATAGCAGCTAATGGATGATAACGTTTGAGTCAAAAATGGTGTGGTTTTTTCATAAACATTTGTATTGCTTTTACACGCTTTGAGTTACTGTAGTTATGAAGTACAATGTCCTTGTGTCATTTTGCTTCTGGTGTTTTTCCATGGTTATGGCAAAGAAATACAATTTTGCCTAATAATTTATGAAATGTAGTGAAGTAATTTTAAAAGTCACTGACTTCCCCATGAAGTCATTTTATGAAATGCCTTTATGGGGACAATCTCTTTTAGCAAGATTAATAAGTGTCTATGAAAAATACAAAAAGAAAATGCCAGGAGTTACCAGCAGCAGAAAGCCAAGAGATTTTCTGTTCAAAACGTAGTGTGACACAGTTCTTAAGCTGCAGTTTAAAGATAAAAATATGATTGAACTCCTATTTTCTTCTTTTTTCTTCTTTTAGGCAAGTCTGTGAATTTTGATGATAATCATGATATGCATATTCATGCTGTTATCCTAAAGACTTTCCTTAGGGAACTCCCTCAGCCATTACTAACATTTGAGTGTTATGAGCATATCCTCGAAATCACCAGTAAGTATAAATAGGTTCTAGAAAAATTTAAACAGCAAGTTGAACTGGGCCTGGCTAATTCATAATCACTGCTGTTTGCTAACAACGACACAGTTGTGCATATATAATATTATTAGTGCTTCACTGCAGCCACAAATGGACAACCTCATAGTCTGTACCAGAGCGAGGTGGTCAGGGTTACCAAGACCCTCTCTGCTTTTTACAAAGTTTACTGGTTTATCTATACATTATGCTGTATTACTAAGAATTGCATTGGACTTCTCGCAGTCAGGGCTCCATTTTTATGTCATGGCAGAGCACCGAATCAGTCTCAGTGATACAAGTTATGTCAAAGCAGCTTTAGTTTTAGCAGCAGCATTGGCAGAACTGTGGGAACAAAATTTAGTTAGTCATTTGTATGCTTCTTTCCTTTTTTTCCCCTTTTTTCTGGGGAGTGAATTGTTTTTATTGGAACTGTCCCCATGGGATAACATACTGGGGAAGAAAGGATTTAAAGCCATGAGAAGACATTGATTATCTGAAGATCTGGCACCATATGAAACTATGAATGATAAAACTTTATTATGAGGCCTTTGTCAGGGACTAATAGATGAAGGCTGAATATCTGAAACCACAGAATATCTGAGATTTAGTACTCACTACTTGTACAGACTGGTATTTTGCCAGCCAGGCTATAGTCAAGTTAGCAAGGAACCAGTAGAGCTTCCAGTAACAAGCCACAAGCACACATTTTTACAAAACCTGCTTTTTGAGGAAATTATATATATATTATAATGGAGTACAGCTTTCAGCAGAGTCTGTTAGCATGCCTCTGGTAACCATGGGCTGATGCTCTTGCAAAGTGTAGGTTATCATCACCATCATGTCTGTTGCTGTTGGGATATGTCACTAAAATAATTCAGGTTGAGGATAAATCTCAACAGTGAAGTACTTGTAAAGTGTAGAAGTGCAGCAAGTTTACCTAGATAAAATTCTAGGTAAATTTTTTAAACTGTGCCCATCACTAGCATCCACATGTACTGTTTCATATCATTATGTTTATTAATGTATTTCCATTTAAAAAGTTCATCTGCTCATGTTCAGAATCCTCCGAAGTTCTGTACTGTTTTGCTATTTGCAAATCTGTAGATCATCCCTTCCAGATCAAGGATTCATCTGTCTACACGCTAAATATCTCAGGGAATCGAGAAAACCAGGTCTATTCACAGGAAGGTGGTAGTAATGGAGGGACTAAGGATAGTCACTCAGAACTGGAAAGAATAGGGGAAATTTGGAAAAAGGATGTATAACTGCCAGTTTTTACTGAACTAATCTTGTGCTGACTTTCTGGACATGATACTACTTTGCGATAGAGCTAAGAGAAAAATGAGAACAAGTCTGAAAAGAACCTGAGAGCAGTGCATTGTCCAAGGAACACCGGGAGATTTTGCTTGGCAAAACGCCTGTGAAACGTTCATTCCGAGTTATTTTTGTTTACTGGCATTTTAAATGTTAACAAAATATGGTGAAAAATGGAGTTTGGGAGACTTTCTCCTTAGGCTTTCTTGTTATACAGTGTGATGTCCACTATCTTTTCTTGATGCTGTGGTGATACCCTGATTGTAAACGATCTTAAGCTTGGGAGCTGAGCTGGACTGCAGCAGAGGCATATTCTCTGTGAATACAGTGCAGAAGGGAGCTTTGAAGAGGTGTGATCACAGACAGCTGTCTTGGGATGATTTAGAAATTCTCATTCTGTCTTCTGGAAGACACCAGAGCAATGTGTGATGTGTCTATAACATCTCTTAACCTGCAAACCCAGAAATACAGTATTTCTGCTTTGCTGTACTTTGAAATGTTAGTGAAACTTTTCTCTTTTGTTTCTTATCTGAAACTTTTTTTAAAAGAGTTATTGATGGGAGCTGTGAAATAAATTAGCCGAGTGGCTGACTAGAAAAATTAATAAAACCTTGAAGCTTGTAGCAAAGAACTTCTTTGGTCATTAAAACTGCTAACAAGAGTTCCTTTACACAATATTGCTGCACTTCCTGCTTTATTTATTCTGTAGAAGGTAGTCATCAGACCTTCCTCCAAATTGGTGTTAAATTTCCAGAACTAAAATAATTACAATATCCCAGAAAAAAAAAGTCACCTGGAACAGCATTTGAAATATTATCCAGTGTTAGTGTAATTGTCATCCAGACTGTCTAGATGATGCCAAGGAGTTTGGGGTCCAGTTCTGGTTTTGCCCATCTGTAGAAATGAGTTAATAAACATGCTTAGGTTGATCTCTAGAAAGTGCTTACCCACCCAAGTGGCCATCTTATAAATTTTTGCCAAGACAGAATAGTTTCCTGCAGAATCACAAAGTGTTTTTAAAATTAGTAGAGTACTGAAAGAGCATTTTGGGCAGGACTGTGTCTCAGCAAGAATAAAATCAGAGCATAAAAAGTAGACATCTGGATTCAGGGCACGAAGAGATAATAGGATTCAAATCAAGACCTTTGAAAGTCCTCTCTAGCTAAGACAATGTTTTGGCAATTTGACTGAATAGAAGAGAGAATACTCTGAACTTAGTCTTAGCCAGATACATAATACTAAATATGATAGGGTCATTCAGAAGGATAACCCTAACTGTTACTGTGGTCATGGAGGTTAGTAAAGCTGAATTTTGTGGTCAGTTTTACAGATGGATATCTAAAGTAATTGCAGCAGATATCAATATGGTATTATTTCTTGGTAATATTTTGATCTTTCGGAGTTAAGATTGATTTTGGCATTGCAGGTGTGGAGAGCAGTTTACGAGTTACCAGATGTAAGCAAATCATTCAAGGACTTCCTGAACACAATTATGTTGTTCTGAAGTATCTGATATGCTTTCTCCATATGGTGAGTATAGGCAAAATTTCCATAGTGCCAGTCTTTTCTTTCTAAATCTGTTCTTGTTAATTCAACATTGAAAATCTCCACAGAAAATAAAACTAAAGACTTTTAAAAGTATGGTGAGGTGGTCCTGCAGTACTTGTCAGTGGCGTCAACTCAGGATGCAGAACTCTCCAGTTCTAATAAAAGTCAGTGCTAAACAATGGTCTGGCCATCCCTTCACCATGAAGTTCTTTCGATGCAATGAAAACTACTCTAAAAATGTAAATGGAACTGTGCCTGTACTGGAATATCTAAAAATCCTGTCCCCCCACCTCCACTTTCACAAACGTATGTTTTTATTGGTTTATTTTTTTGTTTTTTCTTTCCTATTTTGGAGTGGAAAAAAAAAGCCTGAAAAAGGTGGTTGTGTAATTTTCAGTGCTGGAGAAAAACTAGGTGAAATCACCTTTTTTCTCCAAATTATAAATCTTGAGCAACTACAGCACCAAATAAATCAGTGTAATTTTAGACAATGATAGAAATACTAATAAGCTTTAGAACAACAGCAAAATATTTTATACTAAATCTTACAAATAACATTTTCCGGTTTAAAATAGCCTTTCATCCTGTAATTTACTGCAGTGTTAAATGAGCAATTTCAATTGTGCCATTTTGCAAGGTTTTTTGGTGTGCTTCAGGATAAATGAAATAATGTGTCTTTCGTTCTACTTTTTGATTTGCTACTTTTTTTAACCCATTTTTGGAAACCCCCCAAGTGTGAGAATTTGGGGAACCTCCATTACAAATATTTCTACAGTTAGCTTAGTGTCAATCCTTTGGTTTCCAGTTGCTGTGCAGGAAAAGATAGTAATGGGAGTGTAAATTTCTCTTCCATCTGCCTTATCCAATGCATTGCCTTTTCCAGATTGCATTTTTCAAACCCAGGTGCCTAAAATTGAGGATTATGGTGTGGTTGACACCTAATTAAAGTGATCTGGCCTTCAGAAGTCCTAAAAGTCCACCAAAGCAATCACGTATGTGAAATGATGCTGCTTTTAACTAGTGGAGAAATTAGTCCTCAGTAACTGTGGGCTACAGTCATGTTTGCCATATTGTAGCCAGTGGCATATTTCAGAAGCAAGTACATTTAATCCCTTTTTCTATCAAAACACTAGAGAAAAGCAAGATTAAAGGAAGCACATTGATATGACCCTCACTCAGACAGCACTTGCAGGGTTCCTGTAATACTCACATGTTCGTTTACTGTTGCTTAGCTGAACTCTAATGCTATTAAGGAAATCCTCCTGTCATTTGCTATTATTTTAGCAACTGATATCTCTCCTCAGTGTTATGAATCGTGTAAGTGACTTTGTTCCAATAATAGATGCACCATCTCAATGCACTTCTTAAGAGCTGAGCACTTGAGGTGTTAATGAGGTGTGCAAAAGTACTACATAGTGTTTTCTGTAATTGGGCAGCAGAACATAGCATTATTTTTGAGTGTCCCTTGTTATGTAAAGCACAGCGTCAAGTTGATACTAGTGCTCAGATTTGCAGTTTTTGCTGATCCATGGCTTTTCATCCTTAATGTCTCAGGGAATATTTGCATTTGTAAAGGTCAAGGCAACGTGAAACTATCTAGGGGCTGGAGATTTCTATTCATTGCAGATCGGTGTGCTGCACAAGCTGCCACAATTCAAACTTTAACAGACCACTCTACCAATAATCCTAGTTTTTACCTGCAAGCATCAACCTTCTTACGTATAAGAGGCAATTTAATTCTTTCATGAGCTCAGCCTTGAGTAGTGCAAGAGGTACTTGTGGTAATTTTGTGAAGTGGGATGAATTGTAATCACTAGATACAGGTTTTGAACACTCCAGGTTTGATACAGGTTTGTGGAAGAAGGAAAAAAGTCCCTATTTACCTTACTTACCAACCCCCTTACTTAGCTCCTAGTCCAAGGGTGCTTCAGCACGACAGTGCAACTCCCACAGAAGTAAAAGGCTTGAATTTCAAAAATAGGCACGAATCCTTTAACCTTAGACTAGCAGTAATTTTGCCAGTCATGAGCCCAGCATGCTGTGTAAGCTGTAAGCTGTCCATCTCCACTTTAGAGCGCACCTGGCCACTAGAGAGGGATTTGTGGGGTCCCCTTGGAGCTGCAGTGGACTGAGGTCCCTGGGCAGAATTGAGCAACCAGGAGCAAGGGGGAGAACAAAGGCTGGTTTTCACAAGTCACTCCCCAAATTATGTCTGTTAAAGTGTCTGTGTGTTCAGCCCATCTCGCAAGAGATGAGTGTGCACAGACAAGTGTTTGTGTGCCACAGGCCCTGCCTTGCACGTGCAGTGATGCGGATTTATGAATGCACGTGCACACTTACAGCCCTCAAAGAAATCTTGCAAATAACTTGGCAAAGCACGCTGAGGGCTACAGTTACCCAGTTCTGAAGCCAGAAGCCATTTAGCAGAAAACTGTAATTGTAGTTTTCCATGACAGTCTAAGGCTAAATAATCAGCAGAGTTTGTAGAGGCAATAATATCATCTAGATTGTGTTCTTATAACCATGTCTTTGGTTTTGGTACCAGCTGACACAGCCCACTCTCTACACTTCCACACTTCCCTTCTCTGCTGCTTATTTCTCTCCCTGCAGTCATGCCTGACGTAGAGGAAGGGTGGCTGACTTGGCTGAAAGAACCATTGCAAAATCCTGCCAAATTCAAAATGTCAGACTTGGACCAACTAGAAAAATTGGGCGAGACTCTTGGGCCCATGAGCTATACTTCAGATCTGTAACTGAGGCAGCAAAGTCAAAGCCAAGTACAAGTCGGAAAAAAATGCTCTGAATTAATGTTTTGTCTCAATCACTTGTCCAATTTAAAAGTGTAATTAGCACCAACTAAGCTTGGGGGTGGCTGGGGATGACAGGGCACATTGAGAAGTATTAGATGACTAAGCCTCAGAGAGCAGATACAAGCAGTTGGCATGTCTGCAAGGTAGCAGAGGGTGGGGGATAGAAACATATTTTCAGTCAGTTTGTGGGGGCGTTTTAATATCTAGTAATTTTCTTTTGAAAATGTTTTGTGGAGTTCCTTTCAGCATTGAGACTGAGAAGCCAAAGCAATGGTGATGTCCTTGTATTTTTAAAACGTGATGGTAATTGCCTGTTTCTACCCTCTGTGTTTCACTGTTTAACTTCATTAGGTAGTGGGGTTTTTCTCCTGTGGTATCCATGAGGGTGCTGGGGTGCAAGTATGTGGAATCCAAAATTCGTCACAGCTTTGCTGGGGGAGGTTAGATGTTTATTCTGGCATAGTGAAGATATATATTAAGCATTTGTTGAAGTGGCAGTAAATCTTCAGTATTTATTCCCAGTGATGAGTTTTGCAATGTACAAGTTTTATCTTTCTAGAGGACTTCCTTTCAGTGTAGGCTGTCATTACTTGATTTTTCTATATATGTTCCTATGAAAGGGGAAAAACAACAAACTGGAGCTGTGTAGTTCTTTGTTGTAATATTTTTCAGTGATGTTCAGATGACTCCTTCAAAGATAGGATCTAGGTCCTTGCAGAATTGTCTTTTATTATCTTGTTCAATTGGCAAAGCAAGTGTATTTTCACTTGAAACAGATGTGCTGCATACTAACTTTGTGAGGGAATCAAAGAAGGAGTCAAGGAGCTTGGTCCTAATGCTAAAGATGTCATTTGTGTTTCTTAGACACAGCTTTGGGGTGCAGGTTCTTAGAGGGGTAGCCTGTGAAGAGGTTGGCTTATTGCAAGCTGACTTTACATGGTCTAGTGCTGGAAGGAAACATCAGTTGCTCGTGTTAGTATTGTAGGTGAAGTGGATGTGTTTGTGTCATTCCAGACATTGGAGTAGTGAGGGGTCTGAGATGCTGTGAGGCTGATCCCCTCAAAAGGGATAAAGCCATTAGCACTGGTGTGACAAGACTTCCTTGCTTGTAGCTCTTGATGAGCCGGCAAAGATTCTCGTGGAGAGAATTGGACTCCGTTGCACACTTCTTGGATCTTCTGAGGGAAGGATTGCTGTGCATTTTGGAGTGAAGCAATGATGTATTGTGTCTGCCTTGAATTCCTAAATGTGATTGATGACTCACAGACAAGGCTTAGTGTAGCTCTGCCTCAGATGATATAATCACTGGCTCACTTTATCCTAAGTATTTTCTTCCTCAGGGGAGAGAGATGTCATGGGTATTTTTGTTGATCATTTCAACATTGATTGTCTCCTTGAAATGTTCGCAGAGTGGTGGTGGGTGGGAAGAGATGGTTTAATCTCAGAATATTTCTTTTAAATAGTTGGCCTAAAAAGAAAAAACAAATCTAGCTCTACCAGCAAGTTGCAGTGGTGTTGCTTTGGGCTGAAACACTGAACTCCAAAGGCAGTGGCTAGGTTAAACTGGGTGTGTTTCATCTAATGCTTGAAGACAGCACCTGTACATGACATGCTGGATGGAGTGTGTCAGGGAGCACTCCCAAAAGGCAGGGGAAGACAACTGCAACAGGTTTGGCTCCTTCCACCCGCCACTGTCCACCAGTACTATACCACATGCTCCTGTGCCATCACAGAATACCTGCCCTCTATACACTTAAGGTATTTGCCTTAGCATATATGCACATATCTTTGGTTTTGTGTTGTGGAAAACACAATGTGATGGGCTGTAGCTCTCACGCTATTTTAGAGACTTTCAAATGAAGAAACACCAAAATAGAATTTGTCCTCAATCCACAGGGGATTCACAGTACACTATTACACAGTGTGGATGCAGGCAGTATGAACCACTTGACCCAAAGGCCAGAATGCGGTTCCTAACCTGGTTATATTTAGCAGTATCTGAATGCCAGCTTCATCGTCCAGCTGCCTTCAGGCTAATACCTAGGTCTGTGTCTCCCTGTTAACAGGGTACTCATCATTGTCCTAATTGTTTTCCCTCATCAGTTATTTTGATAGTAGTGCTGCTTTTGCTACATTGCTTGGCATAATGAACTCTTGTTTGAGCTGATCTCATCTGAAGCAGAATAAATTAACAAGATGATCTTGTTGGTTTTTCTGTATAGTTAAATAGTGCATTGAGAGTAGTATGTGAAGGTCAGCAGGCTATATGTGGTTCGTACTCTAGAGAGGATGATATGGATTTTGCATAAGGTCATGAAGCAGGCATTGCCGTTTAATCTGCTGACTTTCTATTCTCGAGTTTTGAAGTCAGTCCATTGAAAAGATTCACAGAATCACAGAATATTAGGAGTAGGAAAGGACCTCGAAAGATAATCCAGTCCAACCCCCCTGCCAGAGCAGGATCACCTAGACTAGGTCACACAGGAATGCGTCCAGGTGGGTTTTGAATGTCTCCAGAGAAGGAGACTCCACAACCTCTCTGGGCAGTTTGTGCTGCCACCCTCACAGTAAAAAAGTTTTTCCTCGTGTTCAGATTGAAACTCCTATGCTCCAGCTTGCACCCATGGCCCCTTGTCCTGTCATTTGACATCACTGAGAAGAACCTGGCTCCTTCTCCTGACACTCGCCCTTTACAGATTTATAAACATTAATGAGGTCACTCCTCAGTCTCCTCTTCTCCAAGCTAAAAAGGTCATTATAGCACCAGTATATCAATCCTTATTGATACCTCTTTCCTTTATTCAGCCCTGCTTTGTGACCTTAAAAACAACTGAAGCCTTCAATATTTTTAGCAGAAGTAGCATCACAGTAGCTCTTTCCTCCTACAGGAGGGTAAGGCAAAGATTGAAGGGAAAAGTAGTTCCTATAATTAGAAAAATTAATATAGTTAGGAAGAAAATGCTACACTTTTGGGCACATAAGTGTTTCTTTATGTCCCACAAGGAAAAGACTTCCATCCTGCACATGTGTCTAGAGGATGTTACATCCCCTCATGGCAAAGCAAACAGGCACCTTGCTAGGTAGAGCACCAAGGAGGCTGGGACTGTGTTGTAGGAGACAGAGGAAAAATCAAACCTGTAATACTGGGTAGGAGCAACTGGAGTTTATGCGTATGCTAAGTGTTCACATGATCTTACTGTTTCTTAGATTTTCCTCTAGTGCCCTCAGACTTTTCATAGTACTACAGAGCTGCCTTTTCAGGAGCCTTATGGCAAGACAGAAATTGAGAAGCTCTGAGAAGTGAAGTTATTGCTTTCCTATTCCACTTGAAATTGTAACATGAAGAATACGTGGGAGATTTTGCCCTAAGAATTCCCCATTCTCTTCTGAGATGACAGCTTCAGAGTGATGTGTACATCACAGTTTGTGACTGCAAGGTCTTCCCATTATTCAGATTATTGATCAACTGCAACCATCAACCTGGGAAGAACTGGCTGAACTACCTAGGTCAGGAGGAATCAAGAGCACTTTCAGCTTATTGGCTCTTAACAATAAAAGAGAACCAGTAGGGCACCTAGACCAAATTGGGCTTTAGATATCAGCCCTGCAGTGCAGGAGAGCAAAACACACAAATGCTGTGCCAAGCTCACACAGAGAAAAAAAACTTACTCCTGCTACCCAGTTCTGGGCTCACATTCACAGATGCGTCATCCAGGTACAGAACAGATTTCAGTGCTGTGTATTTTACCTGCAGCCCATTTTCACCTCTGTTGCCTCAGAGGAACTGGGTGGATGTAGAGGTACTTGGAAGTGAAGTCATGCATCAGTGGGAGAAAAAAAAACCTATTAAACCCTTGCAAACAACTTCAGAAGTCCTTGAGGTTTATTCTGTAGAGGACTTTGTACCGAAGCAGATGGGATAGCTGTTTGTGTCTGCTGTCCTCCCTGCCCCCCAGCAGAGATAACAATAGATTCCATATAGAAGGATTGAAAACAATTAATTTTCCTAGCGTAAGGAAACAATTCAGCCTTTTTGCTTGACTTACTGACATCTTATCTTGTGCTTGAAGGACACAGACTCCAGTGGCCCCATAGGTCTAGGCTGCATAGTCAGCTCTGAGGCTGTGCAGAAGCCAGTGGTTCATCCTCAGTACAGGGTGGTGTCTTGTCTCCTGCTCTCTGGGGTACAGGTCTGCATATACCTATTTAGCTTTATGTTTTTTTCCAGGTTTCACAGGAGAGCATATATAACAGAATGACAGCATCTAGCTTGGCCTGTGTTTTTGGTTTGAATTTGGTCTGGCCGTCGAAAGGAAGTATCTCCTTGAGCGCTCTGGTGCCTCTGAATCTCTTCACTGAGCTGCTGATAGATTTCTACATGAATATATTCAACTCCCGAACAGTGCCTGGTGAGATCTTGCCTTAATGGTCCCAGAAAGGTAAATGGAGTATGGTTGCCTGAGGGATAGGTCTCCATGCTTCAACTGGTGGGAGCTTTATATTCAGGACTGTCTCCTGCGAAGAAGACTTTCAATACAGAATAAAGCTTCTGTAGCTTTCCAGATACCAAAGATGTTGGGGGAAGCACTTCTCATCACATGAAGGAGAATATGTACATTCAAAGACCAACAGGTCAGAATGAATCCTCTTATTAAACTGGAGCAGCTGACAAAAACTGGTATGTTAAAAGAAATCATGATACTACGTGCCATCTGTCATTTCTTTGGGAATCTGGAGACCTTACTATGTGGCGTTATTTTCTGAGACCATGCAGAGCTAAGTTCTGGATCACTCCTCAATGTGCAGCTTTCTGCTTTTTTTATTTTTTATTTGAATACAGTTGTGTTAGAAATTTTCCTATTAAGTTAATAAAGATGGAATCAATTTTTAAGAGACTTAAATTTCTAAATGATTTTTCCATATATTTAAGTGTCTCATTTTACACAAAAAGGTGTGGGCAGTTGTGCCACATCTCAGGTTTGCAATTACCATGGAGAATAAAGTGTTTCCTGGGTAATTTGAGTTGTGCCGGCAGCTAACTAATTATGCTTGCACATATCTAATATATGCGGTTAATCACTGTAGCTGCACATGCAAAGTGTGTGGAAGATTTTTTTGTTACTGTAAGTTCAGATGGGGAGCAATAAACTTATGGGGCTTTTTTCTCCAAATACTTTGAATTTTAATCAAAGCTATATCAGTGAGTGAGTAATACAGAATATAGACTAACTTTGAGAAGAGTACCCCGATGTTTGGGTTGCATTCTTTTTTTCATTTAAGTTGATAGTTCATATCAGTTTCTCTAGAAAGCAGTAAGAGCAACAGCTTGGATAATATACCTAAGATCATTTTTGTACATTGAAAGTCTATTATTAGTCCCAATGTGAATAATTAGCCAACATAAAGGGAGAGTTTTCAGTTTTCTTTCTAACTATGTCATTAATATTGCTTGTATTTGATTAACACACTGCTCTTTCATTGTTTAACACTGATTGGTAATGGAGTGGTGTAACGAAGTTACCATTATAGCTGCCTGCAAAGCAAAAGAAGATTAACCAGTAGTAAAAAAAGGTAAGCAGTATTTTCCCTAATGTTCTGCTCTTCCTGCTTCTCTACAAAGCTTACAAATCCAAGGGACTATCTAGACTTCAATAAAAGTAATAGTCTCAGGAGGACAATTTAGGCATCCCGTCCTCTGCAAACAGAGCATTTATACTTCTGGCCTTCCTCTTAGCTGTTATGAATTGCCTGCCTGTGTAAAGGGTGCAACAAAATCTTGCTGCAGTGAGTAAAGAGGATTCATTCTTGTCAGCAGTTTCAGGAAATAACCAAGTAGTCAGAAGGCTCCGAAATGCTGGATGTGCCAGGCCTTCATTTGCCCAGTAGGTGTCATCTATAGCATTAGGCAATGATTAAAATTTGAAAAATGCAGAGGCTTTAGAACAAGATGTGTTAGGACCAACTTCTCACATCACAGTCGTATGTTTTCTCTAGTTCCTCATGTGTCTTAAAGACAGCTTTTTGGCTTTTGAATATCTGTAAGTAATAGCCACACATGACTCCTATTTAAATATAAAATCTTGCCTAATACAAAGAGAACGATTAACAAGTATTCATGATTGTTGCATTTCAGCAAAATGAGATTGCCAAGGATAGAACTGTGGTAGTTTTCTATTGCAACTCATCAGTTTTACATCTGAATTATCAGTGACAACATCATGGTCTTCTTGTATTATGAAAAACAAACACAATTACACTCAGCCCTGCTCAGCAACTTGGCAGAATGGTTCTGTGCATCAGTACTCTGTTCTTATAGGGGAGGAATTTGGCTTCTGGGACTTAAAACCTGAGTATTTTGCCACTCTCTGACCTTGGTCAAAAAGAATAGGCATTATTTTTGGTGTCTGTAAAAAGAAGGAGCATCTGGCATTAGAAAAGTGATTTGGGATTAAACGCTGGTAAGTCCTATAAAATGGTTGCTTTCTATCTCCCCCCATCCTGTTCAAAAAATCCAGCATCGTCAAATGGCATTTAGTCTTCAGGCTATCCTGCCTAATGGGAATGTGATTCTTGGATAGTTTTAGCACAGTAACGTAGCAGAACCCTGTGGGGGTAAAATCCTGAGTTCATGGAAGTCAGCTTTGCTCAAAAAGTCCCCGAAGCCTGGGAAGGGGACTCCTTCACAGATTTTGTTCTCCAACTGCATCCTAAGTTGGGAGAGAGCGGGAATTTGGCAGCAGCAGTCGCTGGTGAAGCGAGCTGTCAGGGCACAGCTGCCTCTGACCCCTTTACTTTTACGAGTACAAGCAAGGAGCATCCCTTCAGCTAATTTGCCTTCCTATAGGCACACAAGAGGATAGTTAAAACCAGTCTGACTCCTTCAGTATTGGTCACACACCAACCTGCAGGTCTTCCTTTTAGTGCTTTGTAAACTACCATTTTCCAGCAATTTGTAGCTCCTCTCATTTAGTGAATGAAGAACAAAATGTCATCTTCCCGTATCAGGTGCCTTCTTCCTTTAAAGAACAGATGAGATCTGCTTAAGCAAAGTAGAGGCTCTGGTTCCAATTGCCATTAGCACTGGTGGGGTCAGAGGGGGACAGCACTTCCCACTCACCAGCAGGCAGCCTGAGAAAGAGGTAAGGAAGGTACTTGCCTCCCCCCAGCCTTTCCCTGCCAGGATGCCTGTCATAGGTAAGGGACTTGTCCAAATCAGAAGCACTGGGGTAGCAGAACCCTCCTAGTTAGGAGACCGAGCTCTGTCCCCTACCTAACCCAGAGGAACTGGTGAAATCCTCCATCTCTGGCAGAAGCTCCTGATATCCGTCCTGAATGCCAGGCTTAACTATGACATTAAATCAGCTCTCATGAATTATTCAGAAGGGTTTGGAGTGAAATTCATGTTAGAGAAATATATGTTTCAAATTTCCTGACTCTAAGAGGAGTCCTGGAGGTGTCCCCTGCAGTTACTTTGATAACAGTTTCTCTTTACAAATGATAATTGCATGATTCAAGCTTTTGTACAGTGTGGCCTTGTGAACTCTTCTCTCATATCAAAGAACAATTTTCAGATCATTTCCATAGCAAAAAGAAAGTGATTATGGAGATAATCTGTTGGAAACACACATGCTGTATTTCTCTTTAAAACAATAAAATGCAGTCATGGAATGAGAAATCAAGTGTTACCTAGCTGACAGTATGCAGAGAATAAATTGCCTAAGCATTTTAGTTTACTGAGCTGTTAGGAGTTGAAAATTGGTCCCAAAATTAGTCTGATTATCAGGATGCCTCTAGCAACAAGCACCAGAGGGGGAAAGGGGGAATACTTTTCTGCCCTGAATCTATGAAGAAATGTAAGAAGATGGAGCAATGTCATTAACCGAGGGAGGTCTTTACAGGTCTCACAAAAAGCTTGCATAAATGAGTATCACTTACATGTGTGCAGGTGATCCTTCGGTGTCCGACGCACTCCTCGAGCAGCATCCGTCGCAGAATCTCTCAGAGCCTCAGAAACTTTAATGTATTCATCCACTCATGAGGAGACTAATAATAGAAAAGCCCCAGATACTTTATTCACATGTTCAATGTGTACTCGGGTAACAAGTTGAACTTTTAATGGAATTAATGGTGCAGTCAACCTCCCCTTCATTTCCTGAACAGCTTGTCTTCACAACCCTGGCAAATGCAGGTTTGCCAACACTCCCCCTTTCCAAGTGGCCGTGGGGCTGTTGGGGCATAAGGGAAGAAAGTCAGAGAGTTCCTGCCAGCACCTGGCATTTGGGGAGTGAAGCTCCTGTTCAGTTGAAGCTCTGCTGTCCACTCACCGTCCTGCCCATGCACTGTTCATTTCTAACATCATTTTACCTGCAAGGAAAAGTGCGAAGCAAACATACTTTAAGTAGTGTCCTGGTTTTACTGGCACTGAGCAGCGAGTGGCTGTGTGGTGTTCAGCTGCTTGCTGGGCTAAACCTCGACAAGTGGGCACACTTCCACTGAAGCTAAAGGGATGACTGTGAGAAGTGCATAACTTGTGTGTTAAACGATACATGTGGCTGGCGTGTGAAAGTTGTTCTGCCTTTCTGGTGGAGTAATACTTGTTTTCACCACCTGAAGAGTCTTTTTGTCTTTATCTGTTCACATCCTGGAAAGCCATTTCAAGGATATTGCACTTAATGTAGCAAAGGATTGCAGTGTCCTCCAGCATCATCCAAGAGCAGTGGAGGATTGTAGTGGGGTGCTACAAATGCTGTCTTCTTCCTTGCAAACTGGAAAGCTTCGGACAGGATTGCCTGTTGAGGCGATGAGATTTCTTTGGGGTTAGGTTCAGGTTTTGGACTAAGAAGGAAACTTTCAAATACAACCAGGAAGAAAGCCCTTTTCCACAGTGGGCCTATTAACACCTAAAAACCCTTACCTAGAATTGTTATTTTGAGGGAAAATACTGGTTTGCCTCTCTGAGTTGGGGATACACAGACACATGATGGTGCATGAGTTCTCGTGTTTCTTCCTAACTGGGGTCTCTTCCATGTAATTGTGCACAGAAGGACCCCACTATCCTGGCTATTCCTCTCTAGAATAGCTGGCAGAAGTTCAGCCTTAAAAATAATTAACTGACTGGAAAATATTTCTACTGGAACATGCCAACTCAAGAAAAAATAAAAGCATTTTCTTAAAAGGCCTGGTTTTGATGCCATCCTTTCAGAAATCATTATGTTCTTCCAGAAAGCTGCCTGCGTGCCTCTGAGCCACAAAGCCCAGGCTCACCCAGGGCCCAGGTCCAGCTCTGCCAGCCGCTGTGGTGCTCCGGAGCAGGAAAAGGAGCATCGCGGCTTCCCATTCATGGGCTTTTTCGAGATGACTCCACCTTTCCACACGCAGTGTTGCAATTATTGCCAGAGGTAAGAAGGGAATTGTGCTGGGGCCGGGGGAGATGACACACATAGCTGACTGATCATTAAAGCTGAATTTTTCGTTCCATGCCCCTGATTTCTCTGTGGTGCAATCATGGAGCCGTAGCTGCTTTCCTGACTGACAGCCTGTCTGTAGTCCCCAGAGCGCGGCCTTGTCACTCACAGTGTCAGGGGCTTGTGCCTGCAGTTGGGAGCGGATGGATCTGATGCCTGACCCAAATGCTTGGGGGGGCGAAACTGCAGACTACAATATGGACACATGCTTCACCAAAACACAGCCCGCTCTATGACCTGCTTCATTTTCTTTTGCTTCAGTCCTCCAAAATTTACTAATTTAAGCTACTTCTAGCGCAGACACTGACACCAAACTCCTCAAGCCTAATGTGAAATCAGGATTTCTATCTTTTGGGGTTTTTTTCGCCTATTACATGGATTCTGTTCTCCAATACTGAGTTGTACTCTCAAATTATTTCTGCATTTCAACCTTTAATTGCCCACAAAAGCCGTTTACAGCCTCTTACTCTTCTGCCATGAAAATTATCCCCTTAATTAATGGGACAATAAAAAGCAACTGTAAAATGCAGCAAACTGCATCGTCTTTAGTGTCTGAACAGGATTTCTGCAGCAGTCACAGAAGAGTCTTCAGGTGGGTGGATTTTTGACACTTCACCCAAGAGTTTATTGACCCAAAGCTCTAAAAATAGTAAGGGCTATAGTAAGGTACTTAGGTTTTCCATTTAACAAGCTTCCAAAGAAACATGTTTTCCCCCTGCCTCACCTGGCAGCGTTGTGGGGTTTTTCCCACCTCTTCAAAGCTGCATCCTCTGCCTGTTGCCATTTACATCCTTCTCCACCTGCAGTCTGTCAGCAGTCTGCAGAATTTGGGGAGTAGGGGTGGTGTGCCCTCCGCTGCCTTTTTGAGGGCATAAGAATGGTCCAACGCTCTCATGGCTGTTCTGTGGCTGGATAAACTGAACTAAAGCTGCAAGATGTTTGGTTCTGTGGCAAAGTTTCTGATTACAGTGTTTGAGTGAAATTGCCCAAATCATGTTTCCCCCATCTCTGAAGCAGAAAGATGGTTATGCTTTTGATAAGTAGATTGAGCTTTTTATATCTAGTAACCCAACAATTGTTGTGATGAAGGGGAAGTTAGGCAGATTTTTTCCTTTCCCAGTTTTCCACCACTCCCAGCCTTCCTCATCAGCCTCCACCTCTTGAAAAACCTACTATATTGGTGCATACATGAAATGCAGCCACAGCTGATGTCCAGGAAACCTAATAGTGTATTTAATAGCCTTGCCCAGAATAGAAACAGGCTGCATAGCACTCCTCTCTGAACACGTGCATAGAGCTGAGCAAGGCATGGGCTGGTGTAGGTGTCTGCCTTGTTCCATGTTAGGGGTCACAGAGAGGACTTGCTTCCTCCTCACTTCCCCTCTTGGTGCAGGGGCTCCTTCACACTCACTGGGCTACCAAACAGAAGCAGCCACCAGCCCCGAGATGCTTTCACATTAGTCCTATCTGCATGGAGCACTCAATGCCGCTACAAAACAGCTACACAAGGAAGATGTTGAACTATCACAAACCACTTCCACCTTTGCAGAAGGATTAGTAGACCTCCAGTCTACCCCCATCCCCACATTCTATTCTGAAGCTCAAATAAATCTTTTTTCTTTCTTATCTGGGGCTTGTGGCTCCCAAGCAATACTGCAGCAAAAAAAAGACTGCCAGGGTCCAGAGTGCACGCTGCCAGCCCTGATGGGTAACTGGCCACGGCACAAGGACAAAACAAGTCCATTCTATTACAAAATAGCATTAAAATTCAGTAAGATAATATCACTGTCTTCTGCACCAAAAGCTTTTACAAAATAATATAAATGAGAGGATGAAAATAATGAGAGGCTTTGTAGAGCTCACTCACAAGCCCTGACACCCGGCATGCTCCTGCTGGGAAGGCAATAAGCACCCCATTCTCTGCATGTCACAGTATCACAACTTCTCCGTATAATTACCACTTGAAAGTTAATAGGACTCTGCTCCCAGCGTGATGGCTATATTTTCTACAGTCGCTGCATGTCCTGTGTCCATGGCCGTCACTGGGGACTCGGCTGTGGCAGCACTGTCTTGAAGGGCAAGTTGTTTGTGGCTACCTCAAAAATAAAGCTGTTTACCTACACGAAACCCCACTGCACCAAGGCACTGAAGATGATGGACAGTGGAGAGGTGGAGGGGTGATTCCTCCCCCTCACAAGAGTCGTGATGGACAACACCAGTGAAGAGCAGGAAAGGATGGCGCAGATAAGGAAATCAAAGCTACCTGGCTAACATCACAACCAGGGTGACAATCTAAAAACAGTGGCAAACCCCTCAAGCTCCTAAAAAGCCCAGCACCTCTTCACTATTCTGTACACCAGCATTTTTTTTGGTTCTTCTGAACAACCAATGGTTTGGTTAATAGGTACAGTGAAACCAAAACAAAGCGGTGCATGCTCGCCAAGGCAAATTACAGCAGGCCAGATATCAGTCTCTAATTGACCCTTTAATTCAGCGTTATCACACCTGCTGGAAAAATGCATTTTGGCCTAATAGTTGTTTTGTGTGTCCAACTAAATTTAACAAAAAAGCAGTAAAATTGTATGTGAGAAATGCCACCTGAAAAGTCGTCACAGCAGTCATCAGATGGAGGATAAGAGGCCCTGACACCAATGAAATGCAGTACCACAGGAGCGGGTTGCTGTGGTGGGGATCTCCAGGTGTCTGTTCCTGCTTAGCCTGGTAAATCTGCTGGGGCTGATGCCTATCACACATTGCTGGTGCTCCGTGAGCATCGCGGTTTGGGTTGGAAAGGTTTTTGGACTAAAAGAGATCTGGACAGAAAACATTTTAATGGCAATACATTAAATCATCCTTTATCTGTTTAAATACGATCATTAGACTGAGTATCCAGATGGGTGTAAGTGTCACTGCAGACAGACAAAGCTGCTCTGCTAGAATTGAGGGTCACCAAATCTGAGAACTGACAATGTGTCAAGTATGCATGGTTGATGTTAGATGTGGTACGTCAAGCTCTTCGTACACACGTTTGCATCTCACCTCTTTTGCTCTTTCAATGGAAAGGAGGCCCCAGAATTGAACAGCAGAAGAAAAGACACCATTAAGCTAATGATGTGTATCAGAAGACCTACCATAAACTTCTGTACACTCAACACTTCTGTCTTGGGCACGTTCCTTCTGTCTTTGTGCACATGAGTATAGCCAAGTGTAAATTAATTGTTGATTTGATTATCACGAGCAAATGATCAGCTCCTGGGGAGAGGAGGATTTTTCAAAGGCACTTCTGGTTGTCCTTCAAGCCAGCAAATTTCTGTAAGAGGTTTGTGGTGTCCTGCCCCATCTCTTGCCAGTGAGAGCTCCAGAACTGGCAATAGGCTGTGCTTGCTGCCACTTGCAGCCCCAAGCTGCTTCATCTTGTGAGGGAGAGAAGGAGGCGAGGTGGGAAAGGAGAAGCCCCTGGACGGACACATTTCTGGTGAATGCTCACTAAATTCTGTGAGTGGGAAACATAACCTTTTCACTAAGGTTAGTTAAGTGCCTCCATCTGTGGGAGATTTGGTCCTTTGTCCACTTCTTGCCTTCACCACAGGTATTGCCAACCTCCTCCTCATGAAGCCAGCCTTGGTCTTTAAACCAGGTATATTGGCTGGGCCTAATCCCATTTTCTCCCTTCCTTGTCCATGGAAAGCAAGGCTGGCTGCTACGCTAAGATCAGCACATTGGGAAATCTTTCATGCCCAGATCTTCCCTCACCCAGGACTTTGACAATCATTTTAATTGCCAGAGACTTCCTCCTTCATGTTGTATGGAGAGAAATTAAAAAGACGACTAAAAATACCCAGAAATCATCTAGTAAGAGTCAAATTAATTATTTAAAAAAATTGAATTCCCTTTGTGGCTGGTTTTTCTCTGGCTGCGCTTTAAAAAACGAGCTATCAAAGAAAACTATCATTAGTTTTTGATTCGGGATGACTTCAGAGAGCAGCTCCAGCGTGGTGGCTGAAGGCTGCCTGACAGCCTTCTCATCTCCAGCATGGCGGTGGCAGCTCAGCCCAGCGGTGCCACCTCTCACCAGCTGCTGGGACCCAGGGACCGAGGCCAGGGCTCTGGTCCATGCTGGGAGCAGTGCTTAGAGCTGGGATGGCAGCGCCTTGGGGAAGGATCGCTGCAAAATGGTGAGGTATTTTCTCTGCGTGGTTGTTTAGGGGAGAGAGCGAGGCTGTGGTGGAACGGTCCCCAGTACCTCTGTCTTCACCAGGAGCCCTGAAACCCTCGGGGCACCAGGTTTCTCCGGCAGCCCAGCCTTGTGTACAGCCACTGCCGACAGCAGGATGGTGCCAGCAGCCAAAGGGCACAACTCAAATCTCACTTCCCATCAGGACTATCTGCACTTGGTGCCCAGAATGTAATATTTATTACATAGGAACAACTGAGTTAAAGTAACAGCCTAGCAGCTCAGGTCAGCATCTACGAGACAAGGTATGCACACACATGCACTGATAAAGGCTTAATTTCTCCCAGGGCCTGGGAGGAGGTGGAGGACAAACATTGCAGCAAAGCTTTACGGACACACTGGACAATCTGCCTGACAAAAACCCTTGTGTGCCATGGCCGTGGTGCCAGCTGCCCGGGATTGAATGGGCATTTCAAATACCTGGCGTTAGCGGAGGGCGGTTTTGGTACTACACCAAGAGTGTTGATCCCTCAGCATCAATCTTGTCTCTGCCAACACTAGTCTCAGGGTGACCCTGGGGAGTTCTTGCACCCTTGGTATCTGCTGACCATATCACACTGCAGACACCAAAGCTTAAGTAGGTAGATTTATTTTTAACTATGGTTTAATCATCATGATTTGAGGGCAGTGATTTGTTTCTGTCTGGGCAGAGAAAAGCAAGTCTATGCCCTGTCCTTAGCTTTCCCCAGAGGTTTAAGTGTTGGCCCAGAGCCACTAAAGGAGAAGCAAAAAGCTCTCATGACCTCCTCCAATGCATGGCTGGGCACCCTCAGCTCCTGGCATCAGAGCATAGTGCTCTGTTGGTTGGATTGTAGTAAGGCTGATGCATTCCTCCAGATGTTCCAACATAGTTCAAGGCGTGGTAGCTTCAGTCTTGGTGCTTTAAAACCTGCCTGAATCAAAAAATCCTGATGTTCATCATGGGCTTAGAGCAGTACGGCTGTGGGGAGATGCCACTGCTGGAAATCACCACCAAAACAGGCAAACAGCACCCTAAAAGCGGGGCTTTTAGCTTAGCACTCAGTTATTTTCTGCACTGTTTTCTTTAAAGATACATGTCTGTGGCATTATTCCTGCAGTTATTACTGTGCCCTGACAACACATGAGATGTTACTTTTTCTTTTCATTTTATGGAGTGCAATTTATTTTTTCTAGGCTGTTAGCTGAGTTCAGAAACACGGGCTGTCCAACCTACCCCCTGCTGATACCCTTCAGGCTGGCACCATGTGGCCCTCTCATAGCATCACTGCAGAGAAACAACACAGCTGGACCTCTGCTGGAGGCCAAGGAGTTATCCCAGTGACCCAGTGCTGCCCTGTGCAAACTCATCTTCCAAAATTCAGGGGAGCAAAGCCCCATGGTGTGTTCACAGCTCTCCTTCCAGCTGTGGACAGTCCCCCCACCATTCAGGCACCAACTAAGGACTGCAGCAGCTGAAGGTGGGTGAACCAGTGGCCCAACCCCAGCAATAGACAGAGGAAGACCCCCTTCTGCTCACTGGTCAGGGAAATGTGTGGGGCCATCCACCATCTGTCCTCAGCACTTCCTGCTCCTGGGGAGAAATGTCCCAAATTCATGGTGCCCTCTGCAGGTGACCTGCAACTGCCCTGCTCCTAGCTGACCCTTGCAATGCCAGTCCCAATAAACTACTTGCTTGTGTCTCTCATTAAGTGAGCTTTTGACCGAGGAAAGCAATTTGATGACTAGAGGGGTAAAAGAGGAAACCAGACAACCCCCCTCATGGGAAAGCCCAGCAATCCCCACCTTTGTCTCTAGAGGAAAAGAGACCAATGCAGTCTGAGTGCCACAGGCGTGGGTGATCTGCCCATGGCATGGCAGGGCTGGGAGCACATTTTGTTTATAAACCTCATGAGCCTGAGTCTGCCTAATATACAGCCCAAAAAGGAAGACCTGGGCTAGCCATTTACCATGGAAATAAACATTTCTGTATGCCCTTTGACAAGACTTCATCTTACCAGTATGTGCAGGGTTAATGGCATTTGTAGAGGGATTTATTTGTATTTATAATTGTACAGTGCTAAATTGGTACTAGAAAGCTTTACCTCGTTCTGCAGCGCTTTTAAATTTCAGCATGTGGTTCCACCACCGCAAAACCCACCACTACTTTTACACTGTAGGTCTCCAGTTTTGAAAGCAAGTCTGTGAAGTAAATGCAAAACGGGAACCATAGAGTTCAGACCCCTGGAGGCAGTAACATGTGCCTGTCTTTGGTAAGAATTTCTGAGAGTGAGAGTAAAGTACTCAGAGTGAAATTAAAAGGTTTGATCAGTTTTTTGGATTCATTATTATTTCATGTCTGAGGTCTCAACAGGTGCCTTTCAGTTATTATAACGTGCGGTGTTTAGTTCCCACTCCGTTCCATTCCGTCGTTCCCTCGTGTGGGTTTTTAATTTATTAAAAAAAAAGAAAAGAGATTCGGCACCATGTGATACACTGATGTGAGAGACCAGCCTTGTGTCATGCTCTGGTAAATACCAGTTGTGCTACTCGACGGAGAACTCGTAAACGCCAGAGACGATGGCACCTGGGGGGTGCGTGACATTGAGAAAAACCGGGGTGCCCATCACTACACTCCCGGGCAGGCCGCAGGGTGGCGGGGGGTACCTGTGGCCTAGTACGGGCCTAGTACAGGCCTAATACGGGTACGGGCGGCCAGGCGGACCCTTGCAGTATCAGCAAGCCTAAGCTAGTGACACAAGCAGGTGCACTGGGATTTTCTCAGGTGTTTCCGTTTAAGGCTCAGGGCAAGCCCAGGGAGCAGGATTTTCTCTCTGTTGTCCCCTACCCTCCCAGGGGAGGACTAGAAAAAACAAAGGGAATAGAGAAAAAGATGCTTCGCACAAGGTTGGAAGTTACGACTGTACCAAGTTTAATGAAAAACAACAGGGGAAAGGAAAAGGGAATTAATAAGGGGCAAAGGATATTTAACTATATACAAAGCCCAATCCCAGTAGTCCCGAGTAGAAGTGTCTGAGGTCTTCACATGTGCCTTTCAGTTCTTATCGGGTGCGGTGTTTAGCTCCCGCTCCAGCGCTACATGGGCAAAGCAGGAGCTGGCGACTGCGCGGTACGTGATGGCCATTGCTGGGGATCACCCCTTGGCTCTGGCCTGAGCCCGGTTCAGTGAAACAGGTCACAGATACAGCCCTGGAGCAGCAGCGCATTGAGTACCCTCACTGGGGCCAGGCAGCCCCCTGGCATCCCTGAATGCCCAG
>NW_010194132.1:81615-96299 GCF_000695765.1 Mesitornis unicolor | reverse complement strand
TAAAGCAAAAGAGAAAGGCATGCAAGGCAAAACAGCCCCGCCACATGAACACACATCAAACCAGCCCTTTATCTCCCCGGAATGCTCTCCCCGCTGCAGAGCTCCCTACCCCGGCCCGACACACGCGTGCTCGCGGGCGCAGGAACGCGCTTCCCCATCCCCGTAACCCCCGCCGGGCTGCGAGCGCACACGCCCCGGCAGAGAAAAGCGAAGGAGCAAATACAAGATCTATTATTTATCAGCGTATCAATTATTTAGAGCAGCGGCGCGGGGAAGGGGTGGGGAGAGGAGGCCGTGGTGAAGGCGGCTTTTACCCCGGCAATGGAGGTGAGGGGCTCCTGCCTGGACCCACCTCCTCGCTGCCCCCGGGTTCTGCCCGCCAGCAGGGAGGTGGTGAGGCATCTCCAACCCGGTCCCTTGCATCCCACCTCGCTGACGTGGAGTGTTTCTTACCCTGACCCTTCAACAGAGCAGGGCTTCCCCCCACATTGAGCCCCAGTACCCAGCTCCAGGAGCATCCCAGTCCTGGAGGCATCGGTCCCAGTGCCCAAATGAGGGCTGACCCACCCTACGGTGAGGGATCTCACATGTGGGGACCTGGTACCCTGCCTCTTCACACAGGGGACCAGTCAGCCCCCAGTAATGCAAATTTTAGCATCAATATACACTTCCAACAGCACTCTCCCAGTTTGATGGAACATGCCTCCATCCCACCTCTCCTCACAGCCTAGAGGATGCACCACAGTGCTCATCACCATCTCCAAACAGCAGCAGTGGTTGGTGCAGGGCTCTGGAACCCCAAGTCACTCCATATCCAGCCAGCTCTGATGGAGCTGTGTTGGCACATGACAGGAGAAGGAAGGTACCCATGGCTGTCCACCTCATAAGGGGTTTCAGGTCAGTCTTGACTCAAAAAACTCAAAACCAACATCCCAAACCCAAGAAGCAGCCCAGGCTGCAGGAAAAAGACTACACAACACCTCACAGCCTCTCCAGTGCTGTTTTCTCTTGGATTTTGGAACACACCCCAGCCCATCATCTTTGTGATGCCGCTGTCAAAGGCTTCCAGGCCCCAGGCAGGTGACATCCCAGAGCACTGTGCTGATGGCAAGAGTTTGCCCATGGGCCATTGTTGCAAGCTCCCAGATGGCTACTGCAGCCTCCCCGCGAGGTAGCTGCCTTTCAGCGGCAGATCGCACTAAAGTAGCTACAGTGGGAACGTGTGATGAGGTGGGTGTGCTAAGAAGATTTTTTTTGGCAGACTTCGGCATGACTTTATTGCTCACAAGTTCTCGAGTCATGGCTGAGTAACGCACTCATCGCATGTCTGAAACAAACAAAAAAAATCCCTTACCCCAGCACAAAATAAATAGCCTGGACAAAGCATGTTTGCTTTGCTCCCCTGCCCCATTCTGGCTTAGGCAGAGCCTACGAGCCTGATAAAAACCCTGTGGTTTGAGAAGAGAGACGGGCAGTGGCTCCCACCAGACATGCACAGAAGCACCAGCCCCAGCCCAAGGTGTCCACCCATGGGTCCCCTTCCCAGCCGATGTGTTGGGTACCTCATGCATCGCCTGCTCCAACAGGATCTCTGGGAAATTACTAATTTGGGTAGCCAAATGAGGCCCACCATGCCCAGACTTTTGCAGTGGAAGGTGCTACCTCAGCCTACCACAGCCTCAAATATTTTCCTCCAAGGCCCAAGAGCTTTGCCCTGTGACACCATATCCCCAGTGTTGTGAAGGCTCCTGGGTCAGGAGAGACCCTCATATACACCACGAAGGAAAAGTCTCAGCAATGCAGCTGCTGGTTTGGTTGCTTCTGGGTGCCAAGAGCGTGCAGAGAGCTGTGTTGTCTAAGAGCAGAAGTGTCCCCACCTCTGGTGCCTTCAAGTCTGAGAAACCATTCACCGCTCTTGAAAAACAACCAAAGTATTACTAACCTGGAAGGAAAACTACTGTCCTCTGCTCCAACCAAGTCAGTGGTGGCTGATCAAATCGCTGCGGCAACTTGGAGCAATCAAAAGGTATTAATTACCTACCTAAGCCCATGGGTGCAAAGAGTGAGCCCTCCTCTTTCCCAGGAGGGGAAATGAAGGTGAAGAGAGGCAAAGTGGCTTCCTCAAGGTCACTTGGGAAGTGTTGCTGGAAACAGCCCCCAGGAGCTGAGGTTTCTGCTGTCCTGCTCCCAAGTCCTCACATCCACCCTGACCTATCCCTGGGTCAACCCAGCTCTCCCACAGACCCCCAATGATTCTGAATGTCACTTCACCAAAGAGAGAAGGTGGTCAAGGGCATGAACATCTCCAGATGTTGGCTTTTGGGTGCCCACAGCTTCACAAGGTCCTCTCCAGCAGCAAAGACAGACCTCAACTGGGATGGAAAAATCGTTCCCTTGAGTAAAGAAAGAGAAGGAGCTGCTCTCTGCCATTTACTGTCCCAGTTCTCCCACACCAAAGACTAAAGACAGATGAGAACGAGGTGGAAGAAGGGGGAAACAACCAAAATTATGAATCCCATTCCATTTTAATGGGTTCAAAAGGGATGTTTTTGTAAATTTTTCTATTAAGCTTTCCTTTCTTTTGATTTTGAAAAGCACCATTCCAGAAAAAACAGCCCTGATAGTTGCCATTCCTCCTCCTGAGAGAGCGTATCTTTGGAAGGAAAACAGGGCGGCTTAGGGAAGGGAAAAATTTCACTGAAGACTGAGGGGGAAAAAGCAGGAGGACAGGAGGAACCCTTCATTTAGAAATGTCACAGGCAGCTTTGCGAAGAAGAGAAAAATCCCATTAAACTGAGAATTTTTCACAAAAACTTTGTGTGCTTTTGTTTTTTAAAGGCTGGATTTTTTTTTTCCAGCTAAAAATAAAACTTCACATCCGAAAAAAAAAAAAAAGGCAAGAAACAACAAAACCATCAGCTGTCCCTGGGCACAGCCGAGAGTGCTTGAAGGGACAGCAGCTACGCTGGGACGCCTTTGCTGCTTCTCGACAGGCGGCCCTGATGGTGGTGACACCGCCGGCTCTCCCTGCGTGCCGGGGAAGGTTGGAAGGACACAATCTGCCCCACGCTGCCGTTAAACAAACGCGTGGAGCCGGGTCTGCAGTGCACCATGGCGGATCTGCACAAGACGGGGCTGATGATCGCCAGATCAGGGCGGCTTCCTTGCAGCCAGCTCCTGGCACACAGGAGCATCCTTGGTCGCATGTGGTTGCTTGGTGGCTCCTGGCCCGAGCTGCACTGAGTGCATTTGCTGCAATCCCCAACAGGCACCTCTGGGAGCCCCGCTCTGCTGGGGGTGAGCCCTGCCCCTGCCCGTTCCCCCAGTCCATCCCAGGGGAGAAGGGAGCAGCAACACCATCAGGGCAGAGCACACGGGTGCGTGGCCAGTCCCAGCTGTATCCTTTTCCCGTTTCCCTTCCACACACACAGCCGGGCTCCCCGCCCCGCTGAGGTCAGCTCCGGCTATTCTCTCCTCCATTTCCCCTGCTCCTGCCATGCACTTCCCCTCTCCCTTTGATATTTCACCTTCGCTGCGTCATTGCCCTGTGCCGTTTCAGGGCTGGGGTTCATGTGGACGTGCTGTTCCCTGCAGTTGTTAGAGCCAGGCCTGGACCGTAGGGGTCCACTTGTGCCATGGAGCACAGGGAATAACCCAGCTCGCACAGCTAAGCATCCAAAAAAACACAAGTCCAAAAGCTGGGCTTGCCCCAACAGCCTTGAGCAGTGCAAGACTGAGAGGGAAACGCCATGAAAAATAACGAGGCACTGGGAGGAAACAAAGGCTGAGCAAAACAGGGAGCAGTTCCAGAAAACAGAGATGGCCAAATCCATCATCCTGGGCATCAGATTGGGCAGAGCCATCTCATATCAACACCCACTGAACCAAGGGAAACCCCCACATCTCTCGTTGGGACAGACCTCTCCTGGGCGCTACAGATGGGACACTGGAGCACCCACCCAGCTGACACAGGGAGCAGCAATCTGCTGCCACACGAGCAAAATCCCCAGCGGGGCTTGAAGCAAGCAGCTTCCTTGTGCTCCCACAAAGCCCCTGGGAATTCAATGCCGAGGAGAGCAGCTGGGCTCCTCCCCAGGCAGAGCGCCTTGCCATGCTCACACGCGCCCTGTTTTGCCCAACCGTCCTTTCCACCGAGGAGCCACAGCGTTGAACAAAAACCATCCCCGCTGGCCTCCAGCACCGCCTGCTCATGCTCCCCGCAGGGCATCGGGCCAAGCCCGTTAACAAAAGACACAGAAAGGAGAGCACGCATTAACTCCGTGGTGGATTTCCCATGATGGACCCCAGCAAGGAGCATTGTCCACCCCGCCACGGCAAAGCTCAGGCCACCAGCACTCACACATTGGGGCAGTCGCAGTGACAGAGTCACTTTCGAGCTGCCAGGACCCGTGGTGTCCCCAGGACACAGCTCCAGCTCTTCACCACCGACAGCCGACATTTGCCGATGACCTCCCAGACACGGGCTACAGCCAAGCCGTGTCAGCGAGATGAGACGCCACACATGGGGCCTGCTCCCAGTGGTTTTAGGAGGAGGTGGGGGGAGTCTCATGATACAAAATCCTGGAAGAGGGGCCTGATCCCAGGTTATAGATTTTTGCCTGTTTTGATGGCAATCGCTGACAAATGCTCACGAGTACATTTCTTTGGGGGAGCACAAGCTCCCATTGCACCCTGCTCCGAGGTGCTCTGCAGCCAGAGATCACAAATGGTCCCATCCTGCTCTGCAGGTGGTTCTCAACGAAGAGCAGTGCTGTAGGGGTACAGGTGAGAGTTCAAGCATTTGCTTTGCCAAGTTTCCCCATCCCCTCAGACTGCATCACTTCTGCCACTGTCCAGGGATGGACTAGGATGTCCTCAAGCTCTCCCCTCCTGCATCCTTTCCAAGCAGTGAACTCTCACATGGTCATGGATGTGCTCCCAATCACAGACAGCGCTCATCACCTGAAGTCTCTATTGGGTATCATCTGTAAGGGTAAAACCCAAACCATTCTATGGTTTTATGATTCTATGAAAAACCCCTCAGTGCCTGCTCTACCCTTCTTTCAGCCCATGGATGCTCAAAACAGGGCTGATGTCTTCAAACACTGGCACAACCGTCTCTCGGCCTGGACCCTGGGGGTCCTTCAGGGGAGAGGAGAGGGCTGAGAGATGAGGGATGTAGAAAGAAATCAGTGGTAATGGCATGGGGATTTGCCAGCCTTGTATTCCAAACCCAATTCTGGATGGTGGTCTCCCTGCCCATTGCAAGGGCCAGCAGAGAACAGGCACCATTTTGTGTTTTGGGGCTCAAAAACAGTGTGTTTGAGTGAGTCACAGGGATTTTTGTCCCTCTCCTGGAGGCCTTACATTCATTCATTCTTGCTTGCTTTTATCATTTTCGATAACTTGAAATATTAGTCAGCTGGACTGAATCTGCAGGTTTTACTCACCACCTCCAAAGGAAAATAAGACTAAAAAATACACCAAAACAGCATGGCCAACTGTGAACATCCGGAGCTCCTAAAGATTTCCAGACCATGGAAAAATCAGAGATCAGCCTTTAAAATAGTGAGTTGCAAAAAAAAAAAAAGAAGGGTGAGAGGTTGGCTTGCTTTTATTTCCCTGATGGCTGTTGAGCCTTTAGGCTGCCCTGACGTCACACTGCTGAGCTTGTCTCTGCAACTGTGAGGTAAGAAACCCCTAAACCAGCAAACACAGCCAATGCTCTGCAAGCACACGGCTTCAAAAATAAAAACAAAGAAAGAAGGAAATGCTGGGAGCTGAGGGAAATCTCGACAGGATTGAAGAACCTCTGGTAGGATCGAGAGGAGCATCAGTGGGCAACACAGAGTGAGTGGTGCCCTCGAAAGCCCCTCTCTGCCCATAGGGTGATGAGGAGCTGGGGACATGGGGTTTTGAAGCAGGGCTGTGACCATCAGCGAGTGGCCATGGCATGTGGCTGGCTGGCTCTTGGTGATCAAGGACAGTCCCAGCAAAGTTAAAAGACTTCCAGCACATCTCAGCAATCTCTCTCCGCTCCCAAAGGAAGCGTGTTTATTGGAAGCCATTTTCTGTATAAATAGCCTTTTCCTACTGTTTCCCACAAACTTAGACTAAAATAATTTCCTAGGCTTAAGGACACCAACCCACAGCTTCCTAGATGGATGCACACATGAGCAGGAGACCAAAGACATCCCCAAAATCCTGCCCAGAGCCCACCGAGCTCTCCCAAAGCAGAGGTTTCACATCCCCTACACAGCAGTGCCTGTACCAACTTTGAACAGCCTCAATGCACCGCTCCTCCCCAGTGCTTTCCTTTGGGGGGGTCTCCAAGCCCTCTGCAACCTCAGGCCCATTCGCCCTCCACACACACCCCAGAAGGAAGCACGACCCCTCCTCAGCCACATTGTCTGGGCTGGGACAGGCTGAGCCCCACAGCCCTCACCCAGCAGCCTCGGCAACAAAACCACTTGAAGACCATGACCATGGCGGTGAAAACCATGGCCCAAGCATCCCCAGAAGAGCCCTTGCCCTGCACTCCAAGGCCAAGCAGCCCATGGGCGTTGCATGCTGAGCTGCTGGAGTTTAGGGCACGGAGGAAAGGAGGATTTGGAAGTGTTTCTGGAGCTGCTCAGGGAATGCGGGCAGAGAGACTGCAGCACTCTGGAGCTGGAAATGGGCAAGACACGGTTAACGCCTGGTTCCTCATGCGGGATCAGGAGGAACTTGGCTTCATATTTCATGTGTGGGATGTTGCAAGAGGACGAGGAGCCCTGAACCCCAGAGGCACACGGTTCCCTCCAGCTCAGTCACAGCCGCGGGGAGAAAACCACTACGTGCCCCGGCTCCATGGCCACTGCGCCAAGGGCAGGAGCCTCCTTCCCCGCACCACGAAGGACGGTGCCACCACCAGAGAAACGCCGAGGCCGTACCGATCCCACGGCGGCATCGAGACAATGCCGGCAATTTAACAACCCCCAGTTGGGGGCTGCCGGGGAAGCGTCCCCACGCGTGGCGTGGGGCTGGGGGCTTCACAGCGCCCGGCTCCCCAGCTCTTGAAAGCAAATACAAAGGCTGGGCTCCCCCAGCCCTGGCTGATGCTCGACCTCTCCGTTGTCCTCGCTGCACGCCTGTCCCAGTTCCAGCAGCCGGTTGCTACAGCAACTGAGCTCTGACTAATCATTTGCGCAATGACCTTTTTTCCCCCCAGAGAGAGGGAGGGAGGAAGATGGAGAGGAGGGAGGGAGGGGAGGAGAGGCAAAGCAAGCCGAGGTTAGCAAGAAAAAGCAGCCAGGGAGAATGGGGTTTTTTTTGGAGATTTTTTTGGGGGAGGGAATGAGGGAGATGCGGGTGGTGAGAGGGGGAGAGGAAAGCGGGTGTTGAATGGGTACCCCCCTTCCTGACTCTGTGCTTGAGAAAGGATGGATGAGGGCAAAGCCGGCTGCCAGCGTGCAAAGCGCCTCGCTAGGACTGTTTCCCTGGGTGAGGGGGTGGAGGGGGAGGCTCCAAATGGGGCTGACACCGGAGCCCTCTTCCTCCTCCTCCCCACCCCACACCGACCCCGGCCACCGCTGAAGGGCCACAAGTCAAGAGTTTGGCTCTGCCTCACCACTGAGCACCTGCAAAGCCCCGCTCAGCCTGGCTCCAGCACCCCAAGCACAAGATCTCGCTGGAGGGTGGTGTTTGGGGAGGCTGAGCTGAGCTAAAAACCAGCATTACACCAAGAGGGAGCAGGGCTGGACTCTGCTGAGCCAGCCCAGGAGGAAACCTGAGCCCAGCTCCAGTGGCTCCAATGGTGTTACTGGGAGGGCTTCGCTCCCACCTTGACTGCCTGCAGCAGAGGCAGAGCAGGGTCAGGTCTGGCTCCAGCTCCAAAACAAAGTAAATAATGCAAAAGCCTCTTTTTTGCCCAGCTCTGAGGAGCATGGGTGAGATCGCATCTTACTGACTCAGTTGGAGAAAACAGTTTGGAGGTTGCACGTTGCTCCTCGCACCAGTAGGCACATGGAAAACAGAAGCTGGTGAAACCAAAACTGCGGTGACAAGCAGGTCCTCCTCACCAAGGGGTGGGTGGTTCTGCCTCCAGTCCTGAGTTTTCACAGCAAAAGGATTTGGGCTTTTCTCCAGTTGGATCAGAAAACCATCACATCTGACCTTGACTGACCACAAAGTACTAAGGCAGCTGAGATGGACAATAACGGAGATCCCTGGTGACCAAGAGCAGAAATCTGTGGAGATTCACAGAAGAATGGGTTGGCCACTTGGAAAGAAAAGGACGTTTGAAGAAAACAAAATGTTTTTGTGGACAGATATTCCACACCAGAGCCTGACAAACTGCAGTGCTGTTGTGTGAATTAGAGGAGAAAGGAGAAGGAGGACTTGGCATGACTAACGGGCAAACCAAGAGAAGAAAAAGCTCTGTCCTGAATGGTGCTGAGCACACACTCCCCACACAAAATCCCATTCAAAGAGGTGTTGTGGTGGCCTTGGCTGTTAAGTCCTTGCCCTGTCTTTCTGCACCAGATGGGCCTTTTCCTTAAGGCAGCTCAGACAAAGTCCTTGCTCCAAACACCTCCAAAAGGTCCTGGAGCCAACCTTCCTCTTTCAGCTTTACCACGCTTCCCTCTGCCAGTCACAATAATGCAAAGGACAGCACGCTCCTAGCAGGCATTTCCCAGCTCCTTTGCACAGCTCAAAAATGTAAAGCAAGACTCACTAAATCATCTGTGATTTATTTAAGGCACATAAAGGAGAGGCCAGGTTGCGAGGAATACTCTGCACCCAACATGTTTCTCTTATCAGCACGACTTGGCACCTACAGAAATTCCCACTGCAGCATCTGATCCCAGACCTGGAGAAACCAACAGGAAGGTTCGCATCGAGCCCGTACCGGTGCCTACACTGCACGGGGCACTGCTGGCAGCCACAGCGTGCTCTGCTTGAGCAGATCAAAGCCACGTCAAGCCCAATGCTGAACGACAAGCGACGTTAACTCAGGCTTGGCTGTACATGGCCATGGTCACAGGGCTTGCAGATCCAGCCCAAGCTCACACCTGCCTCTGATCCACCTTGTAGATGAACCATCGTGAGACTGAAACACAGTGTGTGGAAATAAAACTCCTTTCCACTTCTTTTTTTTGGTCTAAATTGCTCTGCAGCTTGCAGAGCTCCACCAAGGACAATTATTTCCAGCATGTGCCGTGCATGAATGCTGCAAGCAAGACGAGGCTGGAGTTTCATCATAGCCCGGCTTTGTGTGCAGAGTGGAGAAGGAGGAAAAAAAAAATAGAGGGGGGGAAAAAAAAGGGAACTTGGAACTGGAGACCCCCCCGGCCTCACCCTGATCCCGAGGAGGCTCTGCTCTGCTCTTGCTCAACCCGACACCGAGAATGAGGAAGCAGAGGAGACAGGCGGGGGAGGCGGAGGAACGGTCAGGCTGAAGACAAACAGCCTCCGAGCTGGGCGGCTTGGAAAGCTTCGCAAGGGAAGGGCAAGGGAGCAAAGAGCTGGCTGTGTCCCCTTCCCTGTCCCCATGCGGGCTGGGGGGCTCTGTGTCCCTCACCCCAGAGAATGCTCTGGGTTTTGATAACCTGAGTACCAGGTCTTAATGGAGATGGTCTCCATCGTGGAGATCTGCAAACCCTTGCTACATTGCCAGCTCAGAGCTCATGAACACAGGCTGCAGCCAGTGACGGCCGAGCGTCCACCCACTGTGCTGCCCTGCCCCAGTGCCCCTGCAGTGCTGAGGGATGTCAGAGCCCTTGGCAGGCAGAGCTGTGCTGTGTCGTGACGGACAGAGCCGAGCCGGTTGCAGCCAGTGCTTCCCTTGCTCGGTCAGAGCTGGTTTTCAGCACAGGCAGCATCTCCGCAGATCACCTCTGCAATATCAAGAGCCACACCACCACACTTGCTGCAAACAAGGGTTTGCATAAAATACTAAACCCCAGCCAGGTCCGAGATGTTCCAGTCAGCTCCACGTGCCCGGTGCTGGTCCTCTCCCATCCCAATATCCCAATGCCCCGCACCTCGCCACTCTGGGAAATGTGTGCCTTACCTGTCCTTGTCCTGCATGCTGATGGCTGCTGTCCCCTTCACCGTCCTGCTGTCCCCATCCATGCACTTAGGCTGGTCTTTCCTTCTTGTCTTGCCCTGGGGGAGGAAGAAATCCAGCTGAAGGGAGTCCAGCCCCATTAGTGATAGACCAGGACCCCAGCGTGACAGTCTTGCTGATTTGCCCTTCCACCTTGGTAGGTCAGTAAGGAGGTACCTTGATCTCATCCCTCTTACAGCAAAGGGCATTGTAGCAGAGACATGAAGGGATGTGCCTGAGGCCAAGGAGGACAGAGAACCAGGCAGAGCAGTTGTTTGGACCCACTTATTTAAATTTCTTTACAACAAGCAATATTAGCAGCATTATTGCCCGCAAGGGATGGTCAGACAACTGCGACCCATCAGTTCAGGACAACCCCACAGTGCAAAGAGGCTGCCTAGCCCTCAGGCAGGGCTGTCCCCAAGCATCACCAGGGATGCAGGCACCGTGTGTCTTCCCAGCCAGAAGCCCAGGATCCCACCCAGCCTGTAACCCTCCTGCCATGCAACACAGCCCACATGGCACAAGGACTCAGGAAGAAACATGGCTTACGTCGAAAAAAACAAACACATAAGGTTGGGGAGATGCATCAGTTTAATTTCTGTTAAAACCCCACCTTGAATTCACCCAGCACAGGGTATGTGTGGAGTATACCTAGAGGGGTCAGAGGAAGATCAGAAATAATGGCTCATAAGGCAAACCCCACACTCAGTCTCAAATCTCTCTGAGCCCACCAGCAAACGAGAACCAAGACACTGAGAGGCATCAGCTCAATTGCGTGGTTCCTGGTGGTTCACACCAGTGGTTGCCCGCAGGGATGGAGCAGTTTAGGGGTCACCACATCCCCCTGAATACGTGCTACCCCTGCTGTTCACCTCTCTGGCACCTCACCTCCCTGGCACCCCAAAGTGATAAGGGCTATGGCAGGAGGGAAATGAGAGGTTCCCATCTCAGGTTGGAAAGGGCTAGGGTAGATGAAACCCATCCCAAGGGAAAGGGTTTGCCGTTTCCCAAGAGAAGCAGCAAATCCAATGGGACCAACTCTTTGGGAGCACCAGGGAGGAAACCAAACCGAGAGCAGGATAAGAAGAGAGAGGGAAAGCCCAGCAAACCCTGGGAAAATGCAAGTTTCCTTCCCATCTGCGGAAAATGAGGAGATGCCGTGGGAAGGCAGGCGAGTGCCGGGTCCCGTGCAATCACCTATGGCAAGTAGCAATTGCAGCAGGTTCACACCCAGCTTATGTTTGGTCCCAGGGGCGTTTTACATTGAGAGCATCCCTGAAAGGGAAGATTTGCTGCCAAAAACACAAAAGCTCCACCTGCCCGGATTTTGGAGGGCAAGGCGGGCTGTTTGCATTTCCAATTTGGCTGTGAAACTGGAAAAATACAGACCTGAGAACCCAGTTCCCTCCAGCCCGTCACGTCCCCCAAAATCCATTGGTCTCCAACCCAGAAAGATGCTGGACAGGCACTGATGGGGACCTGTGCTTTGCAGTCGGAGCCTGGGGAACTCTGGACACGTGATGGTGGCTCTGCAGTGGGCAGAAACCAGGGGGAGCTTTTGGAAATGGGGCCAAGGGAAGAGCAAAGGTGCCAGGATGGGGACTGAGGGGACCAGCCAAACACCTCTGTCCACCATTGAGTCACTGGTGGGACCCTGTGAGGAGCTCGTCCCTTGGAGCAACAGCGCTGGGCTTAAATAAATAAATAAATACAATTCTGCTGAAAGGGGAAAAAAAAAAACGAATAAAGGATGTGCCTCTCCAGCGCCTCCTCCCCTCCCAGAAACCTGTGTGCTATGCAAATATATGCAAATGAGACATGGAAGCAGGGATGAAACCAGCTCTCTAAACCAGCATGGTTTTAGACTGGAAAGCGTTGGAGGCAGCTTGCTGGAAAGTTGAGGCAGAAATAGCTGTGCCATGAGAGGGACAGGCAATGACAACTGGAGGGTACATGTCCCAAAATGCCTTCGGTGGTGGGATCGGCTCCCGCAGTGCCAACAAAATACAGCCCAAGCCCTCCCTCTCAACACCCCAGTTTAGCACCTGGTCTTAAAGCACACCCCAAATTCCTCTTCCCTCTATCCCAGGGCTGGAAATAAAAATAAATTAAAAAATTTAAAAAAATAGGGAAAACTTGCTTTGCTGCTCTTTGCAATCCCCCCCCCATCCTTCCCAGGAATAGATGGCAAAAAGCGCTGCAGTGCATGGAAACCCAGGCAGCTCGGTCCAAAGCTGGGGACAGCCAATGTGGGGGGCAGCCCGGGGTGATGCTTCTCAGTGTGGGCACTTTCCCCAGCGGCTGCTTAAGGAGCGACATCTTTCTCACATGAAGAATGGGATTGTACAAATTCCAGCTCGTTTGTTCCAGGCAATTTATCCACCCAAGTACTGCCTTGTTCAGTAACATTTTCTCAAGGGGTTTCTGCAGAGAAGCAGGTGAAATCTAGAAAGTCTGAAGGCTCCAAGGTGTAAACACCATTTGCCTGAGCAATGCTGCTCACGTTGATAGTCAATGCCTAAGCGTTTTTTTGCTCAGAAACAGGAGGGGTTTTTGTGTTAAACACTCTGCCCGAGAACAAACCTGGCTGAAGCAAAAGCCCCTTTCCTGCCTCCTGACCCAGCACAGGATTTTTACAGAAATAGCTCAGAAGCTCTGAGCTCAATGGAAAGTTTGGGATGAGCTGCCAATGTCCCGGGCAGCCCTGACCACAGCAGCCTTGCGATTTCTGTCAGCATCCATTGGGTGCAGTCAAGAAATCACCTCCTTTGACTGCAGGGCTTTTAAAACCCACCCCAGGCACTGGAGATGGGGAGAGGACAGGGGAGTAGAGAAGGAACAGTGCCAGCACCGTCAGAGTTGTTCTTCATGCACCTCGAGACCAAAGGTGTGACATGGGGGTCTGCTTCATAACCCATGGTGGGAGGTGGAAGAGCAAGGCATCTGTAAAAGGGCACTGGAAAAGACTCTGGCGTGAGTCTGTGTGAGACAGCCATCTCCTGTGGTCACCTCTCCAGTGCCTCTGCCACCCTTTGCAGCCTCAGCTTCTCCCCAAGAAAGTCACAGCGCAGTGTTCCAAGACAGCTCCCACAGCCCTGCATCTTACTTCACCTTCGATTTTGCTTTACCTGTCTCATTAAAGACCACCTCCAGCCACTCTGACACCAGTCTCTGTCATGGCGGGTGTTTGTGTTTCCACCATTGGGTTGAGCAGTCAGCAGTGACAGCCCCGTGCATGGGTGCCACGCTGTCACCCAGCAGTGCTAAGCACAGGCACCTTTCATCCACACACTGCTCTGTGGGCACTGTGGTCTATCGAGGTGTGTCCAGTCCTGTCCTGCATCCCAAAACCACCCCTTGACAGACATCGTGGCTTAAGCATCACACATCCATTAGACAAAGTTTCATTACTGCTTGGCTGCAGTATCCTGCAGTCCAGCACCAGCACATTGGCTTCCCTGGACAACATACATAAATCTGGACCATTCCTATGCCACAAACCCTGTTCCTCTACTTGACCTGGTCAGTTAACACAGGGACAAGTTTGAGCATCTCTCATGGGTGTTTATTTAAGGCAAGAACAAAGCATCTCTGGCTCTTCCATGTTTTTCTGTCCTTTCATCTGCTCTTTTTACCATATTTCCCTGACACCTCTCAGGGAGCTGCCTGGCACTTGGAGTCTGGCAAGCTCACTTGTTGGTGCATATACTCACACCAACCAGAATGGTGCAACGCAAACCTTCAGTGCACACAACAGTCCATACCAACAGCATTTTGTGACCCTATATTAAAAATACAGCCTTTTCCCCAATTCCCCAAAGAAAGGGGTCCATGACAGTGTTGTGAGGTGGCAAGTCCAGGAGATACCTGGCAAAGGGAGAGGAGCTGCTGCTCTATCAACCCCTTCGCGGTCCCTTCTCCAACTTCTGCTCCCATCTGAGACCTGATTATTTTTCCCTCTACCCACACGGCAAAGCCCCACGAACCTGAAGAATGAAAGGTGCAGACTAGCTGGGATTTCCAATTCTGTGATTAAGGAGGGAGGCAATTTCTCCCCTCCCTGGGCTGATAGAGCAGGCAGTGAATGAGGACGGCTTTTTTGTGTGCTGCGATAGGCGCCTCTGCCGTCACCAAGCAGAGAGATTATTCTCTGGATCTCCTGGGCTGTTTATCAGGAACACTCACTGTTGCAGCCGCTAAACCAGCTTAAATACCAAAATTAAATAATAATTTAAAAAAATATATCTTTTCTGTAACCTCGGAAGGACAGGGATTGGGGAAGGGGAGGTAAAAGCACCCAGGAGGCAAGTTGGGGTCCTAAAACAACCACGGGCACAGGCAAAACAGGCTCCACAACTGCATGGACCAACATCTCAGGGATGGAGCAGCAAAGACCGCTGGCAGGGGACTGAGGGACCCCCCTGGAGCAGGGAGCTGCCAGCCTTGGATAGCAGGAGCATCCCTGGGAAGCTGGGACAACATCAGCGGTGCCTCCCTGGCCCTGCCTTCAGCATCACAGGCTGGGGAGCCATCAGGAGCATGTTAGGAGCAGCAATTTTGCACCACGGCCAGGGCGACCCTGCGCTGGTAC
>NW_010194132.1:64113-81584 GCF_000695765.1 Mesitornis unicolor | reverse complement strand
AGAGCGGCAGAATGATGCTCCCACCCCAAACACAGCTGGGTAGGAGCAGCTTATGTCAGGGATAATAATTTGCAGGAGAGTCCAGATCTGGGGACTGCACGGGAAGAAAAGGCGCGAGGTCTGATTTCCTTGGGCATTCAGAGCCTTTGAAGATCAGAAAGCAGCTAAGTGCAAGGCAGGCTTTCAAGCTGCCAGTGCGGGTTAGTGGTGGGCCTGGGACTCCCTGGGGAGCCAGAGCCGTAGGATCCCGGCTGCAGGGTTGGATCCTGCCTCTAGGCTGCAGGAGGGTAAACGGGAACAGCTTTATCAACGCTACATGGATGTGCTCATCAATGGGTCCTTAATCTGCACATGGTTGTGAGCTTGGGGCTGCTGGGTGCTCACTGGATTTGGATCATCCGGGCTTCCCCCCCGCTGCAATCCCCCCCTCCACTTCTGTCCAGACAACCCGCTGTGCTGGGGATGGTCCCATCCCTGGTATCGGGGTATGATGCCCAGGAGTGCTGCGCTTTGGAGGCAGAGTTGGAGCCTCCAAACCTCCCACTCCTCTGAAATTCAGGATGAGTGAGACCTTTCAGGGCGTTTCTGGCAGGCGGGGAATGTCCCAGCCACTTGCCTGAAAGGTTAAGACCACTTTCCAATTAGAGAGGCAGGAGCCATCGCAATAAAGCTCTTCTGAGGGGATATTAATCAGGGCATCTTCCTCTCGCAGAAATGCAAATCAGCAGAATGGAAACAGGAACCATTAGAGCCAGGGAATAACGCGGGCACTTCGATCCCGGCTCCAGGAGCCACAGGGGCCACGAGAGTGCAGGAGAGATGTTCTGGGACACAGTGGATGAGTGGGGAACCCACTGACTCCACCTGGGAATATTCAGCATTGGGTTTTCAGGCCAATGCTAGCACCAAGGCCATGGGAATGCCACCAGTTACAGCAAGCCAGCACCCAAATCTCAAGCTGGCTGCAGGGTTTTGGTCCATTCTCTCGCACCCACCCAGGAGGGAGGCTGGGGGAGACCTGGGCAGCATGGGCACATGGGTCAGGACCTGCCAGGAGTGGTGAGGAAGATAGCGACGAGGGCAGCAGCATCAGATCAAGGGTGGAGAAGGGAGATGAAGAGCAAATGATGATGCAGAAAGGGGCCAAAGCATGAGCCGAGGTGGTGGGGTGCACCAAACACTCCCCTGCCCAGGGAAGTGCCGCACCGAGTCCGGAGCTGGCTCTGCTCCTCACGGCAGGAGGCATTAGATCCAGCTGAGCTGCTCCAACGCAGCGTGCATGTAAATCAGCCGGACAGGCAGAGAGGAGAAAAACAAGGGGGATGAGATAAGAGGATAGAGAGAGGCGAGGGGAGGAGGAGGAGGAAGGAGAAAAGGGGAGGGAAGGAGAGGAGCAGGTGTGGAGAGAAAGAGAAGCAAAGAGAGGGCAAAAGGAGAGAAAGGGAGGAGGAGGAGGGATCAGGAAGCAGATTGCAGCGGGAGGGCAGGGCGATGGCTGGGGTCGGTCAATTCACCGAGGTCCTGCCCAAGCACCTTCTGGTGGGGGCAGCCATGGGCAGAGGCTCTCAACCCCAGGCAGGGAGCAGGGGGTAAAGGGGCTGCGGGAGCCAGACCACGAGCCAGCCTGTGCACCCTGCTCCTGCCCCTCAGCTTCCAAACCATGCAGCACCGCCAGGACCCCATGGGGTCTGGGATAAAGCAGCACCACGCAGTCAATTTTCCAGCCGTGTCCAATGGCCACACAAGTAGCCAGTTTGCCATCCTGTAATTCCTCACCTGCAAACATGATTCCCTCAAACCACCTGAAACCTGACGTACATTTATGATGGAAGAGTTGGTGGATACCAGCCCAGAGGTGACTGCATCTGGGGGATGAAACAACAGGGACACGTCACTCCTCTAAGTCAGGAATATCTTGCAAAGGACAGTGAGTGGTTCCTGATAATCAATAACTGGGCCCTGTCTCTTTCAGCCAGGGAACTCAAAAGCAAAATATTGTTATTAAACCCCTCGGTTGAGGATCAGCAGCTTCATGAGGAGTTCTCATGACTGGGCAAGACACAGGGATCTCCCGACTTAAACACACACTAAGCAACCAATGCTAATGCAAATACCATCTGCTGTAATCGCACATCACCTTTAATTACATAAGGAATGAGGATGTCGCCACATGCAGAGTCCTGACATCACCAGCAGAGCTGGAAAAAGGTTAGGAGTAAGATGGCCAAAAAAAAAGGAGTCCAAAGGAGGAAGATCTCAGCCTGGGAAAGCAGCAGCTAAAGAGGTACATCTGTGGCCTCAAGAAGGTGAACTGAGATTGATTGCTCACTGCGTCTCCCAATAAAAGAATTAGGAGATATCCAATAACATTAAGAGGCAGCAGGTTCTAAAGAAACAAGAGGAGATGGTTCCTCACACATGGTGCATGGTTTAAGCAGTGGAAGTCCTTGCCACAGCTCTCCAGGGATGGTTAAAGCTTACGTATTTACAGAAATCAACTAGACAAATTCATGGGAAATCCATTGAGGGGCGTTAAAGACAAAATGCCACTCTGGCCTGGGGAGTCCCTGAGCTGCCATGTGCTCGGGACTGGGAGATACTCAAGATGCATTGGTGGTAGCCATCGGGATGGGGACAGGCAGGGGACAGCCAGGACAGGGCACAGCTCCTCACACTGCACTGGTGATGGCAGACGAGGGGATGCTGAACCCCTCCAAGGTACAAAGTCCATCAGAGCAGGACCACGCAGTGCCACTATTAATGTCACCGGTTTAACATGACATGGAGCCATCCTTAATTTCATGCAGTCCCGCACTGGGTTACCCTCATGCCACTTTGCCAAACGCTGCTTCCCAGAACCGCGAACCCCACTGAGGACAGGGGTCCATCCCTCAGGAGCGTGGCCATGCGATTCCCCATCCCTCCCACACCCGCAGAGTCCATGCACGTAAGCAATCCCAATTAAACCAAACTACATCGCAGAGGGGCCTGGCAGCGCTGCATTTATCAGCCTGCCTGGAAGGGGCTTGTGCAAGCTGTCCCCCCGGCTGACGGATTAGACAGCAGACAATTAGGTTTCAGGCACACACACACACACACACACGCGAGCACACACAAGCACACGCAGGCACACAAATCCTTTTTCTCCATCCATCTGCAGGGCCGGGGCGGCCGAGCCCAGCTGCGCGGCCGTCCAGCGCTTCTGAAGCTGCGTGTGGCTGAATAAGAACGAGCCCCCGCGCCTCAGCTTTCAGCGCCCGCTCACAAAATGAGCGAGAGGTCCCCAAAGAGATGACACAATTGCAATGGAAATTATTAACTCCTGATGGGCTGGTTTCGCTGCCACTGCCGCAGCCAGCCTGGCGGCAAACTCCCACTCTTTGGGTTTCAAGGACAAAGCTGGAGCAAGTCAGCGCTCAGCCAACGTCACAGGGAATGAGCAACCTCCTGTGCTTGTGCTTCGAGGTGAGCTGGGCTTTTTTGGAGCTTGGATTATTTCAGATGCATCCTTTTGCTGCTGGGAGATTCCCAGCTCCTGGAAGTGGGGATGGTGTCTCAACACGAGCATCACTTCTGCAGAGGTCCCACCAAAAGCATCCCCTCTTGGTGCCCAAAACCAGGAACTATGATTGCTACGTTCAGATCCTATGTGCAATGCAAGCCAATATCACTCCTCAGATTGTCCCTTCCAAAGGCTATCCAGAAAAATAATTCAATATTTCAAAATTAATTGAAATGTGAAATGGCTAAGATACACATGAAACAAGCTGGGGTGGCTTCTGAAAGACAAAGCCTGCACATCCGCTCTGGGAGAGGATTTCTGATGGAATCAACAAAACAATGGATAAAGGGAAATCAGTAGATATAATTTATTGGGATTGTCCTAAAGCCTTTGATAAAATCCCACATGAGATGCTATTAAGGAAACCAAGCATTACTGGGCGAGATGTAAAATCTTGCTGGGGAGCAGGAAGCAGCAGAGTGGCACAGACCGGGGTGGGAGAAGGTGGTCAATGCCCTGCTGGGACCGAGCGCTGGGAAGCTGGAGCGTGGCCTTGCTCAGGAGCGGGGAGCCCCAGAAAGGCAACACTGCAGATGCTCGGGGCACACCAACCCCTTCACAAAACAGCCCCCAAAGTCCCTCACTCCTCCTTCTTTGCTCCCCACAGTCTGTCTGTCCCCGGCTGCCTGTCCTCCTGCATGGGCAGGGGTACTGGGCCATGAGCGGTCCCCCCACCTCACTCCATCGCTGGCACCTACTTGAGGGAAGATAAACTGAATGTGACACCAAAAGGGATCATGGCAGCCCCTGGCCTCGCTCCTCACACTCACAGCCCTTGATCTCCCCGTATCCTTTCAAGACATCTTTCAACTGTCCATCTGGAGAGGAGACAGCCCAAGGAGAGAAATGTCCCATCCCACATTAGGAGTGGGACACGCCAGGGAAGGGAGGATCCTCTGGAAACACCACTCTCAGCTATGCAAAGAGCTTCCTAAAAACAGCACCGTGTTTTAGTTTTTCTTGTCGTTAGTTTCGGGAGAAAGGGAGATCAGATGAGAAGAATCCCTCTTGATGCCTGGTACCACCTCACCGAGGCAGTTTCTCTGCCAGGCACAGGGTGCAGCCAGCTCCAAGACAACGGATGCCCAGGCAGAAATGACCACAGAGGTAACTCAACCCATCCCTCAAACCTATACCAGCAATTTTTGAGCTGTATTTTCCAGAAAATAGACGTAAGTCCTAGTGTTACAAGATGCATCACCTACTAAAGTTAGAAGCAGCTCTCCAGATGCACTGGGAAAGGTCTAGATGTTTGTCAGGGAAGATTTCTGCTCCGCTTGAGCTCCAATTATTATTATTATTAGCATAATACAGGAGACAGGAGGATGGCTCTGGCCTCACGGAGCACGTCCTACAGGAATTCAGGACTGCCTGGAGGCCGACGCGTTCATTGCCTGGGAGCAGCCAGGTCGTGCAACCAGGTCTGCTCCATCTCCAGACCCACTGGCTCTTCACCTGCTCCAGTGGGGCTGGCTCGGAGCCTCATCCCTCCCTTCCCCAGAAACAAGCTTCTCTGTTTTCAGCCTAAACTTATTTGTGGGCAGTTTCCAGTCATTTGGTCCCATGCCAAAGATATTCATCAGTAAAACAGCTCCTCTCCTGCCCCGGTGCTCCCCGTCCCCTGGTCCACCAGATTCGCAAAGCTGAGTTTGCAGAGTCTGGGGAGATGGGCCATTCACCGCTTCTCCTTGGGGACTTTGTCATCATTTCAGATATCAATCCATAAATCACCGCACCAGGTTTATCAAGGACCTATATGTTTCCCTCTGCAGCATTAAGCAGGGTACAGGGGAGAATTTTTTGATAACTACACTGCATTTTCCTCTCCTCCTTTCATCCCATTACCCATCGTTATATCCCTTAGACCACTCTAAATAATTACTCAGCCGGGTGTTTATGACCTTCAGATATTTGTCCATCCCTGGTTTAAGTGAACTCTTAGCCAAGCTATGCTTAATATTTAGACTGCAGAGCAAAACGCTTGTGTTCAAAACACTTCCAGGCTGTGGTGGAGAAGTTGACAGAACGGGCTGATCCTGCACCATTTGCCACAGCTCCAAGACCATTTTTCAGTCCCAGGCAGGTTTCTGCATCCTCAGTGTGATGTTTTCCCATTAAAAACCCCAAAGCTTGGAAACCTTCCAGAGAAGGGAGCAAAGGGACAATTTATATGGGGTGGTTCACACAGAGGTGTGAGAACTACAGATAAAGCTATCCAGGCACCTCCTTTGAGAGGAAGAGCTGGGTTGTCCAAAAAAGCTCTTGGGAATTGCCAGGAAGGGAGGAACAGCTCCAGCCACTCGCCAGAGGAGCCATCCTCCAAAATAACAGCTGACAAGGCCAGGGGGACCCAATGCTTTCCTTTGCACCAAGAGCATCACCGGTGTTGGCAGGGATGCTCATTCCCCTCTGGCCTCCCAGAGATGAGTGTCTGGACGAGGTGAGGGTCAGGGCCACAGCAAGGGACAGTGACACTGGCCACAGTCATGGAGATTTACTGCTCCAAGCCCTATTAGTCAGGCCATCTGGATACCAAGCACCAGCAGGAGTTATTAGACCACAGCCTGATGCCGTATGGGCACAAAGGCGAGGAGAAGTGAGAGATGCTGCAATAGCTTCTTCCCATGCAGGAAGAAGGTGGGAGATCCAGGAAGGTTTCTGCTGGAACAAAACCTCAATGAGGGGAACAAGAAAGGGAAATGTGGATGCGCTGGCATCCACTGCAGAGGTGAGAAAGGGGAGAGGTGGATGGAGGAAGAAGCAGGATGAGCTCCCCATCTGCAGCACTGCCAGCTTCAGGCATTCACCTGTCATTGCCAAGCCCTAAGCAAAGTCATGAGGAGGGTCTAAATGTGTGTGTCTAAAGAGTGCTCATCTGGGGCTGGTTGTGGTGTATCTTCTGCTTTTTGATTATTTAAGAGGTCACATTTTCCTTCATTGCTTTTGCTATGGGCACAAGAGATGGGAAGACTACCTTGTTTTTTTTAGTGAAAGCTCAGATCTCCTTGTAGCTACCAGACACTGTGACCTGAACCTTTAAAGTAGGTATTTGCTATTGGTGAAGAAAAGAGCATGGGTGGAGGACACCGTTTTGTAGGGCACACCCCCAGGCCCTGGCACAAGGCCACACTCTCTCTTCTCGTACCCAGCCTGGGTTTCTGTTCTTTTGCAATAAGCTTGTCCTCAACGGTTAGTCTCAATATATATACACCCTGCAAGAGGCCCCAGCCTGACTCATGGAGGGGAAATTACTCGTTGTGGTTACCAAGCATCACTTTCCCAAAGAGGGAAACAATCCAGCACGTGAAACAAAACCTCTTTCCTTCCTTAAAAACAGGCATCAGCTTTCAGGAGACAACAGATGACCCAACCTGACTCACATTTGGTCTGGGAAACAAAACCAGGCTTGCATGGGTAGAAGAGCATTTCCACCAAATCTGTGCCAGACCCTGGGATCTCCAGCTACCATCTCAGGTCCTCCACCATCAATGTGGCCCTAAACCTGGATCCATTTTGGTCCTCTGCCTCCAAACCTTCAGCCCCAAAGGGTACAAACCCAGCTGCATCCAGCCCGATTGAAGAGCATCCCTCAGGTGTTTCTTCCACCCCAATGCTGCAGAGAAATAACCCCCTGGTCCCCCCCACCACCTTGATGGCTCCTCAGAGACAGGTAATTCTGGCTCGAGAAAATCAAATAGTATGAAAGGAGGAAAGCAAGAAAGGAAAGAAAGGACAGAAATAGGGCCAGGGATGCAGGGGGCTGTCAGGCCAGGGCTCCCGCGGTCTTAGCCCAGCATCGGGCTATTTTCTGCCTTTTCCTCTTCCTTGCCGCCACGTCGCCATGGCAACCCCATCAGCTGAGCAGCTCTGCTTCCTGCTCCATGGGGATTTTGGGGGGTTTTTTCCACCCCTTTTTCTCACCCTGATTTCCTGCTCAGGCGCCCACCTCAGACCCCATCCCAGGGAAGCTCCCAGCCAGCACCCGGCAGTGCCAACCCTCTGGTAAGTCTCTACTTACAGTGGGTGCTCATAAAGCCCCCATTGCACATCGAGAAGGCATTGGGCTTTTTTGGCATCCACCCCACAGGAATGGTGCTGGGACTCAGACCTCACCCAGAGAAACCCGGGGAGATGCCCTGTGTGGGTGATGGACCCTCACTGCTGGGGAGAAGTCAAACCCCATCTGGATGTCCCTTCTCTTGCCACCTGGATATGTCAGCATCCATAGGTCCCTTCCAGCCCTGCTTTCTGGGGCCTAAGATGGGTAAATGTCTCCTTAAAGAACTAGCTGAGCCAGAACCATGGTTGGTTTTACAATTAAATCTAGGGAGAGAAGTGTAGCAAGGCCAAAATGGTGACAGAGCTGGAAAAGGAGGGAATGAGGAGAAGGAAAAAAAAAAAAGAAAAAGAAAAAAAGCTTGTCCAGGTGTGACAAAAAGAGCCCTCCATAAGGCAGAGGGGTTTTGAGAGCATCCACTGGCATTAGGTACCTTCTTCCACTTCACTGCTGTCCTTCGGCCCTCTGAAAGCCTCAACCTTAAATACAAAGGGAAGTCTCTGGCCCCTTGAAAGCCCAACTTTGAAGGGACAAGATCCATCTTTCACAGCATAATCTCATCCTCCTTGCCTAGCATTGGGCTGGTGCATCCCCAGAGTGCTGTGGGCTCATCACACCCGCCCAGCTCCTCACCAGGACAGAGGAGTCCCTTTGGGGTGTTTTGCATTGGTTTTGGTGCCTTCAGAATAGCTGTGGTTGGAAATCAGAGGCTGGGTTAATCTGACCCTGTCATACACATCAGATGTGCAGCAGAAACAGCCCTCCAGTAAGTGTTACCACGACATTTGGGGAGGGTTGGCTTTTTTCTTCTCTTTTTTATAGCAGACATCTGCAGTGGGAGAAGAGGGATGGAGGAGAGAGGAATGAGAAGGGAACAGCAATTCTTCCGACAGCCAAATCCCACTTACTTGCAGCTCTCCACCACCCCCAAATCACAACTTACTGGGGTCAGACCAAAACCCCACCGGAGGAGAGCAGCCCTGTGGGGCTCCAGACCACTCGGCACAGCCCCCAGCACAGTTATCCCTGCAGATGTCCACGCCAGGCTCTGGGTTTCTTTATAGGCAGAATCACGCTGACTTAAGGTGCAATTTTGCAGCCGCTTGCTGGGGAAGTTGAGTTTCTCTCCATGTGGTTTAAGTCAATTAGGAGCAGGTTGAAGCTGAAGTGAATTAAGGCTTTCAGCCCCAAAGACGAGCGCCTGCCTGGAGGAGAGGGGAGGGGAAGGCAGCTCTGCACCACTTTTGGCTAATCCAGTGCAACTCAAGCAATATAAATCCGAGAACAGACAAGGCAGCATCCTTTCTCCCTCCTCCTCCTCCTCCCTGTTCTCACTTTCTCTCTCCCCCCTTTGCTTCCTGCATCCTTCCCCCATCCCCTCCCTGAAGACTTTTTCTCCTGCTGTTCATCTCTTCCCGCTTTCTCAGCCCCCCTCCCAGTGCCCACATGCGCGACGGGGCCGGGAAGCAGTTAGAGATCAAATGCCTGGCAGCACCGAAGCATTGGTCGTACCGAGAGCCTGAGACAGCTCCGGAGCAAGGAGGCAAAGGAGTGGGATGAGAGAAAAGCGGATGGTTTCGGGTGCGAGCAGAGAAGCTGCTTGCAGCCTGGGAAGCTGAAGGATGTAAGGTGGTAGAGGAGAGAGCCTGTTTTAGAGACCCTGCCTGTATTCAGCCCCTGGCAGGACAAGCCAGCGTGCCCAAGCGACTGCTCTGATGGCACAGGGATGGCTCAGCTGGCGTGGATAACACCGTGTGGCAGCGGGCATCCCTTGTGGCACCTCTTGCTTCTCTGTTGTCTTCCACAGGGGCAGGAAACTGTGTTTTACAGCCTGATTTTTAGGGTGTTTGAAAGATTGTAAGGACTTCTGTTAACATAGGGAGATGCCTTTATATGTGTGCCACAGGGTGCTTTTAAAGTTTAAAAGCCCCTGAAGTACCACCTTCCTCGATTCTCCTCAAAAAAGTCCTTAATCTTCCAGATTAAATAAAATAAACCAAGCAATGTTTAATTTCTCCTAGACCTCAACTCAGGCATCGGAGCCTCTGGAAGAAGGATGGCTTCTGGCCTCACACCGCAATGGCATAGGGAGCCCCCATACACACCAGGAGCGAGCTCCAGCTGCTGTTAGAGCTTCCCTGAGCAAGGGGAAGAGCACAGAGAGATTCAGCAGCTCCAAGCCTGGGCTTTTGGACTGGAGGGGTTTCTTTGCTGATACAGAGCATCTGCATCCACCCAGAGCCATGAGTGGGGTTTCCCTGGGAGGCTGGGGCAGAGGAGGATGAGGATGATGATGGCAGTCCAACTCCATGGAGCTCCACAGGAGCTGTTTGGGGGATGCCAAAGCTCTGTGCAGAGGAATCTGCCACGCTCCGGCTGCTACCAGGACCTCGCACATCACACAAACAACCTGCACGAAGGAAACACTGCCAGAATGAAGCCCCCTACACCCTGCTCTACACCACAAGCTGAGCTGCAAAATCCTCGTCCCTGGGTGCTCTCTGCAAAAGGGCAAAGACATCAGATATTTCCAGAGATCCCTGCTGCAGGTTGAGCCGGCTGCACTGTGCAGTTGGTCTCCGTGGTTCACAGCATTGGCTGCTGCCAGCAAAGAAAAGGAGGAATTGAGGGGGAGAACAGAGCAAGCACAGCGAGGGGACAGTTAATTAGAAAAGCTGCCCGAGATGTGGGCTTGCCAGACAAACTTTGGGATGTCCCTCCACGCCTCATCAATGCAAATGAAGCAGGAGGACCTGGGGAGACATCCTGGGCTCCCCGTTGGGTTTATACCAGATAACTGGAGGACAAGGCTGGGTCCTGGCAACCCCCAGTGCCCACAGCAGCCTTTGGCCCACAGTTGCAGCCTTTTAGTCCCCACCAGCACAGAGCAAACCTGCTGTGCTTGTAAACGATGCGACTCCAGAAGGAAACGTGGCATGGACAGGCTTGTATAAAGGAGCCCATGACCTACCACAGACATCTCTCTTCTCTCTGAATCCCTCCAGCCCCCTCAGCATCCGCACACACCAATCTCCTTCTGAGGACACCTTGGGACTGCTGCAGTGCTGCTGCGGTCACTAAATACTTCCAAAATGTCAAACTATTATTTTCTACTTAAATGTAGGTTTTCCTCATCAGCCGCTGGTTGAGCACCCAAAAGACGCCCTTCCCATGAAGAAAAAGCAGGAGGACCCAGCCTTCCCCTGTGCTCCCATTCAGGAGTCATCGGGGTTGGCACGGACACCCCAAGACTTGGGTGCAGGATTTCAGGAAGCTCCAGCAGGAACGAGGTGACGCAGGCGTGTGCTAAGGTTAGAGAGGAAGGCTGGACACAGGGACAGGAAGCCAGATCCCAATTCCTGCCTCTGTCCCCAACTTCCCCCGTGACCTTGGACGAAATCCAGGGGCACCAGATTTTCAGGCAACTTCTGCTCCCGTTTGGGCCCAGACTCACCCCAGCAGATCCTGGCGTGGGCTGGAAAGCCAAAGCCTGCTCACTGCCTCAGTCCCTCACCCTTCTGAAGGGCACCACCAAGGCTGCCTTTCTGCCACCCCATTTCCAGCCAATTTTTCAGAGGTGCTGGGGTGGGAAGGAGATGCTCCACATTTGTGCAGTTCTCCGGGAGCCAAGAGTCCCCCTCCTCCAGAATGGCTTTGAGGGGTGGGTCTAGGAAGAGAAAGTATAAAGAAAACCCTCTTTAGAAACCAAACCAAAGTCTTGGGTGTTTGTACAGAGCCAAGGTGGATTCACAACTCCCATGCTCTTGAGGGGGGTCAGACACAACATTTAGGCACAGTAAAACCTTCTGGGTTGAAACCCAGCAAGGTTTGCAAGAGACTTTGATTTCTCCCCGGTGCCCTGGGGCACCTGGAGCCCAAAGCTGCCTCAAGAGAGGCAACATTTGTGCTCTAAAAAACTGCTGCAGATACAAGGAGCTTGGAAAAAGCAGCAGCAGCAGTGAGAGCCCTAGATCTGCTGAGCCCTGGCACGCTGGACCAGGCTGGCCTTTGCTGTCCCCAGTAGTTGTGTAGCTGTCACCCAGCACAGCTTTTTGGAGACCCTTTGGGGCAGGGCAGCAGGGTTGAGCCAGCACCGAATCCTGCAGCATCAGCTCCGACCACTCCCGCCCTGACAGCAGCAGCGAGGAGGAATGGAAAAATACAGAAAGGAGCCGAATAAAGCTCCCTCGTAAAGGGGCTCAGACCACATTCTGGACCCTATTTTCCACCCTTGGTCCCTCGCCTTGACAGCTGCATGGTGTCTCCACAGGGAGAGAGCAGATCCGAGCTGCAAACTTTAAAAAAAAAAAGAAAAAAGAAAAAGGGAGAGAGGGAGCGAGCAAGCGAGAGAGTGTCTGACTACAGCCCTAAGGGCTGTCACAACAGATAAAACCTCAGCCAGGCTTCGCAGTTTGAGCTCCTGCACGCTAATGCACAGCAGAGCTAAAAATACCGACGTGTGGAAAAGCAGAGGCTGCTGTTGCTGCCTTTCGAGCTGATCGCGGGCTCCAGCTCCCCAGCCAGCCCAAAGCAGGCAGATGTATGGGCAAAGAGGGGGAATCGCAGCCCTGGAGAGGGGCAGGGGCACCTCCAGGGTCCCCCTCACTGCCCGGCTGCAGGGTTGGCTCTGCCCACACCATGCCCGGACGAGCCGTCTCACAGAAATGGGTTGGGTTTGTGCTGATGTGAAGCAAAATATCTGGGCCACGCACTTTTTGCTCCGCAGGTGGAGCGCAATGGCAGCGGAGGGATGGAGCAGCCTTGGGGAGAGGGGCCAGCGTGCAGGGAAAGGGGAGGACAGAGACTGCAAGGAGGAGGAGGAGGAGGAGGATGCAACGAGGCTTTGAGGGATGGCAAAGAGGGGGGACAGATCCAAAGACCGAAACAAGCAGCCTGGTGCTAGTCCCCAAAGTCAGCCCTGTGTGAGATGGGAGCGAGCTCGTGGCTGTGTTCATACAATCATTTGGATGGAAAAGACCTTTCAGATCACCAAGTCCAACCATACCCAGTGTTGCCACACTATCTCCCGATTTATCTGGCCATCTTCTCGACAGCAATCGTTACCCTGTCTGAGGCCTGGGAATGGGAACGTACTTAACCATGCACTTAAATTCAAGGATGCACTTAAAGTCCATTTTCTTCAATGAAGCTGAAGGATGTGCTCAAGGGTTCGCACGTGATGAGCTGCTTTCAGCAAAGGTCACTTCTCTGAACTGGGTCTTGCCCAGGGCCCCCTTATCCCAAACCTGGGGTGGGCACCTGGGTGTCTCTAAGCTGTTACATCCCCTCCTGCATACTCAGAGCCCACTGCTCCTGGGGACGACCATCCCCAAAACTCTGAGTAACACCAGGCATCAAGCAGTTGTCACCCCACAGCAGGACAGTGTTGTCCTCAGCAGGCACCGGGCCGAGCAGCCCCCAGCTCTGCAGCCTGGGAATGGCTCGGTCCAATTTTGGAAACCATCAGGATGAGGAAGGCTTGGATGGTCTCCCTCAGCTCACAGCTGGACTGCATCTCTCGTGTGCTGAGCTCGGTCCCACAAGTGAGACACACACACAACCATCTCGGATCACTTTACCCCAGGACCTGCAGTCCAAACTCAACCTGGTGGCACCAAAATCCAGATTCTCCAGAGCCCTGGTGTAGTGGTTAACACAGCTTCCTGCACCTCATAGGGATCAAATCCTTGCTTCTGCATCAGCACCAGGAGAGAGGGGTACACCCTCCCCAACCAGCACCCCTGTATCAGCCCTGCACCCCTCCTCCCACACCAGCACTCACCACCAGCAGAGTTCACAGCCCAATTACCCCACACATCACCCAATTCCTTTTCTATTCACAATAACATTCAAGACACCAGCCCCAAGTCCCCGGGGATCTGTTTCAAGTTGCATTATCAGCACTTTTGGCATTTTCATCATGCGTAGGACACGGTTCCCTACAAAAGGCCAATTTACCTTGAAAGCAAACCCCTGCCCCAGCTCCACCAATAACCCAAATTTCTCAGCACCTGAACTAGATATTTTCTGCCATGATAGCAGATAAGTTCTTGGATAATAACTGTTACTTAGTTCAATTAATTGATGTTTCACAGTGTGTTGAGGAATTAAAAAGAGGGGGACGGTGAAGGAGGGAGCATATCAACAAAAAAAGGGCTACCTAAGCCCAGTGGCTGAACACCATGCAGGAAGAGAAAATCTGGTTTTTATAGTAATTACATCAGTATTTATGGATTAAATAAGAGTCCCCCCAAGCCCTAACTGCAGCTGGATCTGCATCCAGCCCCGTTGCACAGGATGGGGCAGGAAAACTCCCTCCCTGATCCCAGCACAGCCCATCCACACTGAGCATCAGTCACTCCTCTGAAATTTGTTTTTCAGCAAAACTAACTCCCAAAACATCAAAACTCTGTTTTTCCTTTTTATTTCCCCTTTCCAAATCGTGTAGACACTTGCCAACCAGCCAGCCCCACACTTTGAGGATTTCAAGGGCTCTTCCAGCCCTCTTTTTTGCTGCACACAATATTATATCTACACTAGATACGTGAACCTTACACATCGCCATCTAACTATAACCCAGTGTTAGCAAATATCACAGAACCATCACAAGGTGTTGCGAAACCTTTTGACTTCCACAAAGCCCCTGATCCCAAAGCCATGAAGTTACAGAAGGAGAAAAAAAGAGGGGGGGGGGGCGACACCAATCCTCTTCTTTCATTAAAAAGGAAAATTCACAGCCTTCATGGTTCGAGGCAAAGACTTGAAAATATGAGTTCTGAAAGTATGGCTTCTAGCCACACAGAAACCAGAAAGCACATAGAAATTAAGATTTTCACACAAGTTTTACACCAGACTTTTGATCTGGGGACAGCAATTGGCATTACAATCACTCTCCTTATTTGCTTGCATTTGAGCATACGCAGAGGACCATCCCCAACAGAGCTGCACTCAACCAGAAACACTTTTCCAAACAGAGTCAGCTCCAGCAAAAACCTGGATGCCCATGGAGAAGCCTAAGCAGGAGCTGATCCCATCTAACAACCAGCCATGATCCCACTAACAAGGAGCCCCATGGCCCAGGAAAATCAAGCATCCAGCAGACCCCTTGACCAAGCAAGAACCCTTGCAGCAGTCCTAGCCATGGTGCCCCAAAAGTCCCAGTTCCTCACCTCTATGGCTCACGAGGTCACTGGGAGCCACCAATACTACCACTTAGTTTTGTCATCAAGCTTTTAATTGAAAACCCTCTGGAGGCAGTGCTGTACCAGCTGTGGTCACTCAGGGTAGTCTCGCATCGGGCAGTGCTCTTGAGGAATCGCTTTGCAAAGGGGAGGTAAAGGGGGACAGAAACTTCCACCTGGAGACTTGGAGCTGCCCAAATAACAGCAGTACTCCAGTTTTGGCAGTGGTGGCCCAAGAGGCCCCCCGTTGGACCCCATGAGGCTCCACTCCTTCCTCACCTGATGATTCAGCTTGGATTGCAAGATCTGTGAGTCAAGGAGCATCTTACACATTGCAGCCCCAAAGTGCTGCTCTAGTAAACATGAAGAGCAGTGAGATGAGTTTCTGATAAATATTATTGGACCCATTATTATCAACATGTCCTTGTTGGTCTTCCCAGTATAGTGTCCAAGAAAGAGAGGGGCTTTGGGCTTTCCCATCTCACAGTGTTGTCTCCACCAGCCAGCACAGGGAGGTCACCCCACAGCACTCCCTTTCCCAGGCTTTGAGGCAAATCAGCCCACCCCATCCACTTCTCCCGGGGTTGATGCAGCCCTCTCTGCCTCTGTGTCCCATCTCCACCCTCCGGCCCGACACATGGAAAACCCAGAGCCATTTCAGAGGCACTTCTGCTACTGGGGCAAAAAGCCAGGCATTTGGGCAATTCCAAAAGCCCTAAACCCTGCCTTAGTCCAAACTCCTGAAGATGCTCCTAAACCAATGGTGCCAGGGCAGTCTCCCCTCAGACGCTCCTGTCCCGAAATCGTCAGGCCTCTTCACCAGCTCCAGCCTCTTGAAATTCTGCACACTAATAAAATCCTAACTAATTTACATCCAAGATGGGGAGTGAGTGGCAGCTGTTGCTATAGAAACCCTCTCTCGAGCCCTGGCTCCGGCTGCAGCTATGAGATGTGAGTCTGGAAGCCAGCTCGGTCCCCAGCCCCGATGGCACTAGGACGTCCCGTGGTGCCCAAGGTCCCTCTGCAGCAGGGGTGCATGGAGGATGCAGTGGCCACCGCCACCACCAGCGAGCCCTGGGTGTCCAATCTTCCTCCAGGCCCTGCCTTTTGCACTCTCCATCACTAAAAAGTCTTCCGTGTCTGCCACTCTTCTCTGACACCCTTTAATCTCCTAGAGTCAGGGGCCTGCGTGACAAAACCTGCTCTCATTTGGAGAAAGCAAAATAAATGAGAAATAATAAATAAATAAACCCGAGCTGCAGATCCCACTGACAGAAGGAAACTTGCAATGTGTTTAACACTTAATGTGGTTATTTTTTTTTTCTTAAGATGGACTGATGACTATTCAGTGCATGACCTATGGGGGAGTTAATGCTTTGGACTGATAACAGCACCTTGCACAGGACCTCCCCTCAGCTCTGAGCAGGCCGAGTCCTCGTTTACAGAAGGAGCTCAGCTTACAGCGCAAAGCCTGGACTCATCACCAGGACTTCACCATTCCCCAGCAGCTTTGCTGGGCACAGAGACATCACATCTCCATGGTGAAGCATCCAGGTGCAAGTGTCTTGAGCAGAAAAGCAATCGGAGGACATCATCTCCGTGAGGAAGGGAAGAAAGCTCCCCATTTGGTACAGCAACCAGCAGACCTGGAGCAATGGTCCCACCTCCAGCCTTCCTGCTGGAGCCAGGTGGTTGCACCGTCATGGGTGCTGCACCTTGAGCTCTGCTGGCAGCATCTGGATGCAGATCTGCTTATGGCAGTGCATGAGGGACAAGCGGTGAAAAAATGTGTCTGGTCTCTGGAGCCAGATCCTGCTCTCAGTTACTCCCGTGTGAAGCTGGAGGGAAGCAGTTCTTGATTCCTGGTGTGTCAAGGAGCCACAAGCACACATGTCCCTGATACGTGCTGGTGGGGTGAATGTGCTCTCTCCCCCATGGACATATTCCTTAGGTCTTCCCAGGAGCAGGATCCAGCCCACAACACAGCTACTCCTGGGCCAACCCCCTTTTCCCTTGGCCAAGACATCAAGGATGTACGGAGGTTGCTCAGTGGAGATGTCTCCCTCATCTCCTACGTAGGTGCTGTGCCACGAGTCCAAAATCGTAGGTGGTGGAAGGCTCCTGGCCCATATCAAGGATGTACGGAGGTTGCTCAGTGGAGACGTCTCCCTCATCTCCTACATAGGTGCTGTGCCACAAGTCCAAAATCGTGGGTGGTAGAAGGCTCCTGGCCCAGCACCTTGTCCCTGGCATACCTCAGCAGCTATTTATTCCTCCCTCCAGCCCTCAGCTGCCTGCTCCGTCAGGCAGGGAAAAACTGACTCAGACCTTCCCGAGATAAGGCAACCACATCTGCAGCCCAGCTCCCCAGGAATGCAATCAAAATAGCGACCGACCAGCAGCCTGGGCAAGGGGAAGGAGGGGTCCGAATTTTTCGCCGCTGACTCTGACCCCCGATGGACCCTATTTATTCCTCCCTCCAGCCCTCAGCTGCCTGCTCCGTCAGGCAGGGAAAAACTGACTCAGACCTTCCCGAGATAAGGCAACCACATCTGCAGCCCAGCTCCCCAGGAATGCAATCAAAATAGCGACCGACCAGCAGCCTGGGCAAGGGGAAGGAGGGGTCCGAATTTTTCGCCGCTGACTCTGACCCCCGATGGACCGTTGCCAT